>NW_018020655.1:266793-356637 GCF_002006095.1 Pseudomyrmex gracilis
CTACCCGCCGAAACGAATGTATCGAAGCGCGCGATATTGCGATTCTCGAAATATCGAATCGACGCGCGCGACAACTTGCTTTCGCATTCACTCACTCGCAGAAATGTAGAAGCAGAATACATAATGATTTTATAATATTTAATATTGATAGAAGCAAATTATGATCTGGAGAAATAAACTCACTTAATTTCCTTTCACCTTGTTCCGTCCGTTTTATATGTCGCGAAAGCGCGAACAACCGCGAAACGAATACCGCAAAACTCGCCGATTAAATTGTTACTAACAATCGCGCGACGTTAATTATGTATCACCGCGAACGCCCGATATATTGCGACACACACGTATTAACGATATTTGACCGTGAGACGATAATAATCGTGAGAAACGACGAGAGAAGTTGGTCACAGCTACGTTCCGTGTCGCGCGGCCGCCATTTTGTGGCTCGCGCGCGTCGGGTCCCGCGGTACGCGAACATTTGCAAAACAATTTCACCGTAAAATATGCCAATTAGACTTACCGGCGACGCTAATTATGTATCGCCTCGAATGTCTGATGCGTCAGGATACACAGGTACCTCCGATGGTTCCCACGGGACGACAATAATTGCGATAAATGACAAGACAATTTGAACTAGTTCCACTCCGTGTTGTACGTCCGCCGCGACTGGCGTTGAGTGTATCGAAGCGCGCGAAGTTTCGAGAATCGAAAGGTCGATGTATCGATTATCGATTATGCGCGTGCACATAGCACGGAACCGAATCTGTCGACAAGATAGACATTTTTATTCACTGGGTTGATTTTTATAGTTAACGTGCACAAAATTTAGACATCGTGGCGCTCGCGGCGAGATGTTGAAATGTTTATTCAGAAATAAGATGGAGATTAGATTTGAATTTAATCAATCGGAACAAAGAAAACTGATGTCAAGTTTATTAAATAAATATTACGATTGGTTAAATTTTAAATTCTAATTTGTCGATACTGATTTATTTGTAGTAGTGCATAAAAAAACAAATGTCCGCGAGATAAAAATTGCAGATAAACATCTGCGATGATTAGGCGAAAAGTTAATCGATTTCTATACACGTGCGTTCTGATTATTTGCAATCTCGTGTACTCGGTTATTTGTTTAACAGCTTGCTCTATAGCAAGATTATTATATAATCGAAACGAGAATCATAGATCTGTCGAGATTGTGTATCGCAGTGAAAACTTTTTGATGGTCAATAAACCCTATGACATGTACATAAATAGCAACAATCCCGACAGAAAAGTAAAGATAATTTGTATTTAAAAAATTAAATAGTAAAAATACTATTTAAAAATGTAGATGCAGTATTACATTTTTTCTCCAGAATACTCTTCAATTGGAATTGCGAAAAATGTTGCCCGGTTTGGTTAATCCGAAATTGTGTCATGAATTTTATTTCGTTCATCGGCTGGATTATCCGACAAGTGGCATCATTTGCATAGCGTTAAATAAAAAAGCGGCCCAAGCGGCATCCTCTGCTTTCGAAAATCAAAATGTACAAAAATTCTACTTGGCATTAGTACACGGTCACATATACAAACCTCATATTGTAATAGACAAACCTATTGGTCAGCACCTTGTACATTCATTTTGTGATAGTAGTTTTATCAAAATATCATTGGAGATTGAGTAAAACTATTTAGCTTCATCATTTGTTTTAAAGGTGATGATATTCGAGAGAAAAGTGGCAATCACAAAATGTGCACAAGTGACAGTGTGTTTTGCGAAAAACCACGAAGGTCTTTTACAGTGTTGATAGTGCTGGAACATGGATTTTGGCGAAGTAAGCCTGCCACCAAGGTATTGCTGGCACCTGGTACAGGTAGACGTCATCAATTGAGAGTTCATTGCCATCATATTGGCCATACAGTTGTAGGAGATTACACATATAGTGAAGGCAAAGATATAGAACCTCACAGAACTTATCTGCATTCACTCAGGTAATTTATACAGAAACCTAGTGTGTGTGTGTCTGAAATCTGTATGATTGCTTTATTATATTGTTTAAAGGTTAATATTAAACTGCAATATAGAAAATATAGATGTCAGAACAGCAGATCCATTTGTTACTTCTGTACTGTCTGATTATAAAGTCACTAGTACAATAAAAGTTTTGGATGAGGATACATTTCGTGATATATATGAAAAAATTAATGGAATAAAATCAAATCTTGTCACATGATATGATGCATCTTTATTATTCAATTGCTTTAACTCCAGATTCTTCTACTTCAAATTGAAAAGTAGCTCTTGGTAAGTGTGAGGCTAGCATTATCTGAATGAATCGCGAAGAAGCTTTCCTGTAGAAATATAAAGATGAAGTGATCATGCTTGACCAAGTAAATCCTAAAGCTGGTTTTTCATTTACATCCTCAGTAATAAGACTAGGACTGTCTATAACTGCAGACACCTAAACACATATGTGGAAATTAATTTATTTACACAATATGATTGTATAAATTTAATCTTTCACCTGATTAATGCAGATTACACATAAATCATCATTTTTACAAAGTTTGTGCAATTGTCTTCCAACATTTCTCTTGGATATGCCTTGTGACTGATCTTTCCAATCTTCTATTCTGTAAGGAGCAGCTATTGAATCAATAACTATTAATCCTATTTTATGAGTTTTCATCAGTATTGGAACTTTGTATCTCAAGCATAATTCCAGTTCATCCTTTAACAATTACAATAATCTAATGTGATGTATAAATCATTAATATTTTCTTCAATAAGTAATTAAATTAGATATCAATGTAACTATGTACATGTGATATCTTATTAATTGATAATAAGTACTTTATTAATTAGGTATTTTTTATGTATAACAATGTAAATATAAAATTGCAATTACAGTAGTAGCTACATGGTTTACAAATATCACATCTCCATTCACTGGATGAGATTTAGCTATCTCTGAGCTCTGCAGCAATTGTTGCAATCGTTTTGAAGGAAAAGCGGTTTCCGTGCAAATATATATGGCACCTAATTAACATCAGCAAGAGTAAGTTTGTTTATCTCTAATTGGAGTTAAATTTATTCTGAATGTAATTCATATCCACAGTATATAACATTTTTTATAGAATATTTAGAAAATGAATGACTAAGAGAATAAGCAATGTTTTACATAACTAAAGTTTTTTTTTAATTAACTTTTATATACATTCTTGAATTAATATTCTTTAAATGTTTTGATTACCAGCTCCGAAACCACCTGTGGTTACTGGCAATTGAACAGTAAGACACAATTGTAGAGCCAACTGTGTCTTTCCAGTGCCAGCAGCACCATAAATTTGTGTGATACCACGGCAAGGTATACCACCTCTCAATTTTGCATCTAATTTTGAACAACCGGTTGTTAAAAATTTTTCTCTAACAGCAGCTGCGCTCGTTACTAAATAATACAACGAATAAGTCGTAATTTACAATAAATCAAGATTAAAAAATTATAAATTATATTGTTGAGATTCAATAAAAAAAAATCTAAAGAAATAAAACTACCTAGAAAATTGTCCATTTTGTGAAACTTGTTTTAAACATATTTCCTTGACTTAACCTTTCTCTGTTTTTCTCCCTCTTTAGCGCAAATTATCGCATACAAAAGTTGCGTTCCAAAATTCACTGTCAGTACTGGAAATCTATAATATATGTCACGTGAATTATAGATCTCCAGTATTTACTTTTCTTGATTTTTGCGCTCTCTTTTCTAGCTCGTTGTTAAATGAAGAAAAATAATATTAAAGAAGCTAGAACAAAGATGTTAATATACATTAATAACAAATAAGAAAAATATTAAATATGTTGGAGCAAAGATTTATATTTATATATTAATAACAAATAACTTAAAGCATAGCATTTATACACGAATCAATTCAATTCAACTCCTTCATGAAAGGTGTTGATTTGAGATGTTAAGAAAAAGTTATATATATATAAGCATTTATTTATTAAGAATTTGTATACACATAATATACACACACAATAACATCATAATTAGGAACATATCTCTTTCTCTCTTTTTCTCTCACGTACACAGCTATTATATATTTAATTATAAATAATAAGGAATGTTTTAAGAGTTTCACATGGTTCTCTTGCTGGAAATTAGTATGTATGTAGCATTTCTTAGAATTAAAAACAGATCTACATATTTACCGGTTATAAAAGTCAGATCGGACTTTAATATAAAGAACACTATAACTTTGGAAAATGCAATTTGATTATGTAGCAAATTATATTACAAACTACTGAAAGAAGGATAAATATATAAAAAATGTTGGCAAGAGTGAAGAGTATATACAGATATATGAATATTGTGTTAGCAGTTATACATATTAGAGGCCAGAGTTATTACACTTTCTATGTTATTGCACGCTATTATTTTGCGGCCATCAGATGCAAATGTGAAATGATAGAAATCTGCTGAGGCTATTGATACTATTTTGTAGTTTTTGACTTCGCGTATACACTCACTATAAACACATGCGAAACGTTTATTAAGTATCGTATATACACAAAAAGAATCATTTTCTTGCAATCTCGTGGCATATGTATAACATCTGTATTGATATATATATATATAATGTATTTTTTATTCTACTAATAGCTAATTTAATTCTGTTCATTAATCATAATCAGTGTTGCAATTATTATATAGCAAGTGTAATAAATATAAATTTGTTTCAAACAATTACTTTTCGAGCTGTAAAATAGTTTTTGGGGTTTCCGAGGTATGTTTGGAAATTGCAAACCGTGTGTAGTGTGCAATTACACATAAATCATATTCCCGCTACAATAGGAAATGCAATTGAACTTATGTATTCACATAATTTTATCTTTTTTATACTCTCCATTTTTAAATAAGTAGATAAAGATAGATGTTTAAACAAAAAACTGACTAGTTTTTTTTCACTGTTTTGCTCAGAATTTGAGCTATAAAACTAATAAATTTTGTAACAAAAAAAAGTATAATTTTGCTCTACGATTATTATATATATTATATAAAATCAGATCCATTTCTCCTACATATGAATCATAGGTCTTCTAAGTCTGTTTCTGATTCTTTACCAACAATCTACATTTTAAGAGAAACAGATATATTTTAATATATTACATATAATAACTGTAGACTATATCATCTAACAACAATAACTAATATACTTTTTATATTTTCTATTATGTGATGTAATATTTATTAAAACATAAAGAATACGAAATATATTTTACTTTCGGCAAATACGTTGATATTTGTGATATATTTTGGTTAATATGCAATACGTGGTTAGATTCTTCTGATAATAAGCAAAATGTTCCAAGAGGTAAAAAGGAAGATATTAAAAATATTTGTTTTAACGTCTTTGTAATTTTTTTTGCCATTTTTTATACACGTTTCTAAAATATACTATATTTTGAGATTTCCAATCACTTTTTTACACAAAACATTGAAATGTGCAATAATTAAACTTATTTAACTTTATTTACGAGTAGAAGAGTTTCTATAATTCAGCCTTAGGAAACTCAAGTATATGTTTTTTTTATAAAATAATACATGAAGTTTAGTCTTTTTTAAGGATAGTAGATAATATCCTTTTATTATCAAGTTACAAATTAATGTGTGCGATGTAAAAAAGAGCAAGCACTTAATATTAGTAAATATATACTCTAAAGTATATAGAAAATTCAACATATCATGTGTTGTATACTGTTTATATGTCACAGTACGTATTTACACGCACGCATTAAAGCTACTTCAAAAGAAATATGAAAATTAAACTATTCAGTAAAACGTTGCGCCACTTTTAATGTCAAAAGCATTGAAAATTATGTCAAAATACTGTTGACTAAGTGATTTAGAGATTCTTCAATATTTTTCTCTTAAAAGAATTAATAATTTTTATGATACATAATGTATGCCGTAGATATTATACATTGATTGATATTTAAATATACCATACCTCTCGCGGACTCAGTCTATACATCAAGACTCACGCATATAAGTTTTTCTGTTATATAAACAGTGTTAGACTAAAACGGCAGCTCTTCGATATATACCAGCAAAAATTGTCGAACTATCTTTTATGATTGTTCTATTGTTACTTTTTGCATTTTTTTTTTTTTTTTGCAATGGGATAACTCGATGGACGAACACACTTACGTATTTAAATCTCCTTGCGACAGAGGACGAAGTATTCAGATAACAACTACTGCTCCAACCATGACGGTAAAGTCGAATTTGGTGACTTCACCTTGATATTGAATTGCTTGAGGGTTGCTTCCAATGCGGTTTGATTCCCCGAAAAGTAAGCGGATATAGCATTGTGGAATAACAGTAATTGCTTATGCATTACTTTAATCTGAAATAATACTCATTAAATCGATCAATTAAACATCAGATAGAAAAAAAGATTTATTATAGAAATTGAACAATACCCTATTTTCATCTAAGAACTTTAGCTTAATGGATACGTCTGAGCGCAATTTTTCGAAATTCTGCTTGTGCCCCTCATAATTAGCTTGTGCTTCCTCTAATCTTGCTGCATTACTACCATCCGACTTCGTAGCTTGAACAAGAGCCTCTAGATCTGTTCTATACGCATCGTACTCTATCCTATAAAATTATACACATATGTTTGTAAAATTTGCATAGAACAACACGAAAAACAAATTTCCAACTTAAAACTCACAAACCTTGCAGTTTCATATTGTCTCACTGTAAGCAGTGTGTCCTCAATTGTCTTATTACACAGTGTATTCACAGAGGAAACAAAGAAATTTAAGGCCCCTAAAAGTGTTTCGCCGTTTTTCGTTAAATTTCTTTGCGTTTCTGAGTTGTACAGAAATTCCTCTTGAAGCTCAGGCGATTTCTGTGCTAATTCAGAAAATGCTTCTCCAAGAGCGTGTTGTGTCTGAACAACGTGATGAAAGTGTGATGCTAAAGCTCGTGACAATCGCAGAACATTGCAATATTTTCTCTGAGTATCTCTAAGCAACTCAATTTGTGTTTCAAGTTCTGAAATATAACAGAATATAAATGAGAAAAAATCACAGTGTTTCTCTCTTACAAAAATTATAGAAAAATAAATCTATGAGACACACTATTTTTTTACAAGAACTTACCAAAATCTACAGTACGTGATGTTTTCCCTAATCTCTCATACATTAATTGTTTGGTGCATTTGTATGTAGAGATGCTCCAATTCTTCAGACTCTCAATTTTACTTTGAGTGGTACGCATAGTCTGTGTGTCCCCATTCTGAATAGGTGTATTTGGAGTAACTACCACTGCTACAAAAGTATATTGTTTAAATTTTACAATTGCCAGAAGTTCATCTGTTGACACATATACTTGCAAAAAAATGTTTACACACAAGTCTGAGTTGTAGGACTTCCCAAGTTCAAGTTAATAGTGGCTGGTCTTGGATGGTTATCATTACTACAGTTATTTGGTACATGAGGAGGAGGTGTTCCCGTATGTACAGCACTGTCGCTCTCATTCAAGGAGGGCGCATCTTTTAACATCTCATGAATACTGCGTTCCATTCCACTTGATGAAAGTGCAATTCAGAATATATCTCTGCTATAAAGTATCCAAACAAACTTGACAAAAACATTTATCTTCTATAAAATAATTTACAGATCAAAGATTATAATTTTTAACACTACAATTCCGAGATATAAACTAACTTACCAATTTGGCAGAGTGCAACAGATACGGTCGCTTCTCACGACATTCGATATTGTCACTATTCGACGTCGTGATTCGTGGAATTATCACGCGAACTAATTACTGGCCAACCGAGATCACAGCAAATGAATAAACTAGCTCTCACGTACGTACTTCCTACTTGTCATATCTCGACAGAATTTTAGGACAGCACCATGAGAAGCCACATAAAAGACGAGAGAAACGTCACTCGTTCCTCGACACCGAGTTGCTTTCTTTCAGTTGTGCTAATTACTCGCGAACGCCGTTAAATCGAGTTGTGCTTACAGCACAAAAAACATGTTTTTCTATCGCGTGAATACGTGCAGATCGAAACACTTGACAGTTGCAATTTTTATCTTCGGCGTTTCACGAGATAAGCGATCAGAGAGAGAGAGAGAGAGAGAGAGAGAGCAATGTGCGAGATTGTACTAGGTGACGTACTAAATAACTAGAGATTCTAGAGACCTTCAGGAAAGCCTACGCCATGGCCCACGCGATGTTTTTGTGTCGGATCGCGCGCGAACATTCACGACGATTTGACGAATTCCTTGATTTCCAAACCACAATTGGTCGGTTCTTTTTTTTAATCAAAACTACTGATCGCGTTCAGCAAAATTCAACGCTTCCCTGCTTGTTGTCTGTGATTGGTCTGTTCCTCTAGATTGTTGCAAATACGAAAGAATGAGAGTGGCCATAAATGCAATTTCCCGTCTTCCCGTTTACGAGCGCCGCGATGTCCACGTCAATTACGCGAACCTCGTGGACAAAACTGCTATTTTTTACTGATTTGATTCTGTTATGCGCGAGCGTAATCATTTTTCTTTTTTCGTTCCAATAAAAACGTATTTTAAACAATATTCAGATTTTTACGAGCTGCGTAACAATTTATACGGAATATTGTAGTTTGTTTGGCGAATATTTGCGTTCTATTTTCGCGACCGATCGAAGAATAAATATATCGTTGGAGAAAACTTTTGTTCTCTCTTGATTATTGAGAAACAGAGAAATAAAGGAAACTTAATGCAAGCGTTGAATTTTAACATATAACGTAAAACTGTGGGTGTATATTATTGTATTATATATTGATGAAAGAACCAAGAAAGAGGGAGAAAAAAGAAATGTTGTTTATTTCGAGTTGTTTTGACGTTCCAGTCGACCGCTCCCCTACTACTACGTGACCTTTGGCGCGCGACGCGAAGAGTTTCAGAGATTTCATTTCTTTCCGAGCGCTTGAAACGCACGTGTTGTTGTTCAATTAAACAAGTTTTATTGCATAATTTCGTGCGAGAACAAACTAAGGTTTTTCTTTAGCAATCATCGTTCAATTCCGTTATTGCAAATACACCGCGTATCGCGTATCGCGTTTATTTCGTGCAGTAAATTATTATCAATAATCCATTTTGTACTACCTTCTTTTTTATACTCTAAAATAATTAATATTTTCATACATGCACATGCATATAGATAGAAGATTAAATTATATTTGTATAAATGTAAGATTAAATCACACTTATTGTATATAAACAACGTGAGAATAATTAGTAAGAATTACGACATATACAAAAACATCATGACACATTAAATACAATTTTTATCGCGTAATTAATACGGGATGGAGAGAATAATAAATATACAATAAGTAAATTTACCAAAAATATAATTGATGTGCAAGTAAAAATTTTGTGCTTCTTATCGGAAATATTATTGTAATAATATTTCGTATTTATTTGTGCTATTGTGTTAATATATAAAAGAAAATTGTAAAACGCACATAAGAAATCGTACCATCCCTTGAAATATATGTAGATATGTGTATGTGTGTATGTGATTTTCATAAAACACTAAAGAGTAACCTTAATTCTTGAAATTGCAACTTTTTGCACATATTTATGTACTGTAAAAACACTTCCGCATTGTATATATTGTTTTATACTCTGTATTGCATCTATTCGTATACATGACGTGATTTTAAATAAAATAAATGAAATATATAAAGCAATTACCAGCAAGTGGATTAAAGTAAATATATACACACATACACATACACATGTAGAAATATAAAAACGAGATGATCTACGTATGTTTTCGATTAATTTGGCTCGAATCAGTGTACCAGCGATTAATCGATTATCGATACTTCGATACATCGACCTTTCGATTCTCGAAACTTCGCGCGCTTCGATACACTCAGCGCTAGTCGCGGCGGACGTACAGCACGGAGTGGAACTAGTTCAAATTGTCTCGTCATTTCTCGCAATTATTGTCGTTCCGTGGGAACCATCGGAAGTACCTGTGTATCCTGACGCATCAGACATTCGAAGCGATACATAATTAGCGTCGCCAGTAAGTCTAATTGGCATATTTTACGGTGAAATTGTCTTGCAAATGTTCGCGTACCGCGGGACCCGACGCGCGCGAGCCACGAAATGGCGGCCGCGCGACACGGAACGTAGCTGTGACCAACTTCTCTCGTCGTTTCTCGCGATTATTGTCGTCTCACGGCTAAATATCGTTAATAAGTGTGTGTCGCGATGTATCGAGCGTTCGCGGTGATACATAATTAACGTCGCGCAATTGTTAATAACAGTCTAATCGGCGAGTTTTGCGGTATTCGTTTTGCGGTTGTTCGCGCTTTCTCGACATATAAAACGGACGAAACAGAGTAAAAAGGAATGAAGTTTATTTCTCCAGATCATAATTAGCTTCTATCAATATTAAATATTATAAAATCATTATGTATTCTGCTTCTACATTTCTGCGAGTGAGTGAATGCGAAAGCAAGTTGTCGCGCGCGTCGATTCGATATTTCGAGAATCGCAATATCGCGCGCTTCGATACATTCGTTTCGGCGGGTAGACGTGGCGGACGAGGAGCGGAACTTGTGTCGTAATTAGTATATCGNGCATTCAAAGTGATACAAAATTAGCGTCGCTGGTAATTCTAAAGTGCGAGTTTTGTGGTAAAATCGTTTCGCAGTCGTTGGCGGTTCCGCGAATAAAAAAGTAATAAAGTGTATGTTGTTAAAGTGTAAATGTGAAGAAGATCAGAGCGAGCAGTCCTGATGTAGTCCTGCATCCTGAGCATCCAGAAGTCCTGATAATCGGTCGACATTACTACGGAAGCGGATTCAGGACGTCACAAAGCTGCTGTGCCACTTTCGAGACTGAGGAGACTGAGGGGACTAAAAGGATTGAGGATTTTATAGCGGAGGAAGATACATCGATGGACGACGAAGGAATTGCACAAGCAATCACATGCTGACACAAAGGTATGTTTCATAATCATTTTAATGTTTTTTATGTGTAATTCAAAANTAATAAACTTATTTTCTTAGAAAATACCGAAAAATTCTTATTTATTTACGTAAAATATTATATATTTTGCTATATTGTTTTCTNTTGCATGTAACATTAAAAAGTAAATTTTATTTTTGTTACAGAGATGNTGTTACAGAGATTGGTGTTGTAGCAGAAGGTGGCCAGCGTTCGGTATGTAATTCTTTAGGGTTTTTTGGTGGTGGTGCAAAAAATCAGTGCGAACCGCGAGAGTAGTTACTTTATTTTCAGTAATTGTAAACATAATTTCAACTGTGAAATAAACCGATACTCGTAACCNTTATAAAATAACTTGTTTTAAAAGAAATCAATAGTAATTTAAGTAAATACATCGTAAATATATAGTCTATTTGTTATAAAATTGCTGTTTCTTTACCTCGTAAATATATAATCTGTTTTTATTAGAGTATTCACGTTTTGCAAAGTTTTAATATCATTTTATTTAGAGAAATTCGCGTAGTTAATTTTATATAGATATTCGTATATATTGTAAGTGCAAAATGCACATTTTCGGTTTGACTTGTTCGAGTNTTGAGAAGTTCGATAGTTGAGAAAAGTTTGATTAAAGTATGAACGTTAGAATTTTTATACATAATAAAAAATATTCTATTTTGTGCGTGCGTGTGTATATGCGCGAGTGTGTATTTCGCGTCTTCCGCGTCGCGAGTGAAAAAAGTGCGACGTGGGACTACGTGAGACTACGTGGGACGTCGCAAAGCTGCTGTGCCACTACCGATACTTGAGGAGACTGAGCGGACTATGGATGACTGAGAGGACTGAGGGGACTGAGGATTACATAGCGGAGGAAGATACATCGATGGACGACGAAGGGACCGCACAAAAATGAGTGCAACACAAAATCAATTTTATTTGTTTCTTTTATCTACAACTGTTTCTTCTGTATTATAAACGCGTATTGTTTTGGTTTTATTCACAAGTACAGGCTGAAATTTATATGTTTAGTAATTTTACAAGAAAAAGTTCTGTTAATTTTATTATAATTTTATTATTATAATATTAAGTATAAAGAAATATATATAAAGAAATATTCATATATGTAATTAATGTAAAGACATATGCTTATATATTCATGTAGCTAAAAGAAATATTTTTTATATTGCATGCGTAGTATCCGTATAAATCAATCGCACTGATTTCCGCAAATAAAGACAATCATACATCGTGACAAGATTTTCTTTATTTGTTATTTTTATGTGATTATGGATTATATAAATGTTTAGTTTTATTTATGATATGTTGGCTCATCTATTTCTATGTGTTCTTGTAAATTATTTGTTTTTTTGTTTTAAAAATCTAATGACGCTCGAAACCAAAAAGTAAATTAATATCAACGATATTGAACGTATTTAAAAAAAATAACAAGAACAAACTCCATTGTTCTGCTTTATCTTACTTGTGTCAGCTCTATATTACAATATTTGTTACATGTGAGCAATATTGTGCATTACGTACATAGAATAATACAAGGAACATAATATTTATCTATATTCGGTGATGAATCTCGCGAGATAATTAAAAAAAAAACAAAAAAACAAAACTGACTAGAATATTACTTATTTTGAGACATCGCTTTGATACGACACAACTGGAGTAGGAATATATTTTTTTAATTTAGTATTTAACGGTATGGGCAACGGATTGACGTGGGGTTTAGCGGGAAATCTGGTTCCGGCGATGTCGATTTCGTAATATGCCGATGGAGTCATTATAAAGTCGGTGGTAATAACGTTTGTGTCTCGCTTTGCTCCGGGTAGGCTAATAAATCCGAGACAAATGAGTTTCTCCGTGTTAAAACCATAGCTGAAATAGAGAAATGTAATAATATTTAACAACTATCGTTCACAATAGAAAAAAACATAATAGATGTGTTTAAGATGAAGCTTTAAATGAGATCGTTATCTATCAGTAACCACAGACAAGCGTGGATTATCATAACCAAACGCTAGTTATCCGTGATTTACTTATCGTTAAGAGCTAAAATATTTTCGTGTATAAAAGATATTTACCCGGCTGATGTAACAGTGCCAACAAATTCGCCATTTCGATATATCGGCTCACCACCCCAGGCCCACACGTCTTTGTTCAAATCCATACCGTTAAGTACAAACAAAACTAATCGCTTTGTCACTCCGCGTAATTTCTGATGTTGCAAGGCGGTTTTACCGATAAAATAATCCTTCTGAATAATAAGAATTACACACAAAATTTATTAATATATAATTCATAAGTTATATGTTTGTATTTTATAATAACGATAGAAACATAGAAATAGAACAGAGTCTCAACACTAAATACTAACATCCAATCTTACGCTGTAGCTGTTCCCAGCTTCGAACGGCGTAACATACGGTGTTAGTTCCTCAGCCCAAAATGGAATAAATCTTTCTATCCTCATAAAACGTTGCGTGAGAACACCAACGTCTCTCGCCCCATAATCCTTTCCCGTAGCCATTAATGTCGAATAAACATGTAGCGCGTATTCCGAGGGTATGTAGAGGCAATAGCCAGACTCGCCGGTATGCGTGAACGCCATTACCATAACATCGGAAGCGTATGCGACGTTTACCATCTATTTTCAAACGATCAATTAAATTTTTTATACACACATTAAGAAAAGTAAAAATAAAAATAACTTACTTTATAAGTGAAAGGTGAAAGATTGATATCAGAGTTGGATAACTCTGAAAGTAGATCGGTAGCTTTGGGACCTACTAGATTAATGACCGTGTACTTAGAAGTCACGTCGTTAAGACCTACTGAGTGATCAGCTGGCAAATGTCTAATATATTTCAATAAGAACGAGAGAGAGAGTATAAATAATGTTAGAAGAAAGAACGCTTTAATTATTTCTTTAGTCCGAGCATTTTAATTAAACAGAATGACATTTACCTAGACATCCACTGATAAATACGTGTTTGTTGCGACGTGGGTGAGACCATAAAATAGCTATTTGTATCTTGTCGCACTAACATACAATCGTTCTCGTAACCGCCTTTTTCATTTTGCATTCCCGTATGAACTATACCACCGACTGGTATATCGGCATCGTTAGAACATAAACGTTGTAAATATTCTACTACCTCTTTGCGACTAGACTGCAACAAAATATATCAATCGAGATTAAGAAATTAATTAATTAATAGAAAGAATCAGAGAAAGAAAAAAAGTTACCTTGATTTCGATCTTAGAAAACGAGCTCATGTCAATGATTCCAACGCTTTCCCTACATGCCATAAACTCCTCTTTTATAAAATCAAAGAATTTTGGTTTGTAAAAGCTGCCTTTTGGCATGACCGGTTTTTTCTGTCCACCTTTTGGAAATTTATATATCAGTTTTACATACGCGCAAGTGTGTGTGTTACGTAAACAATATATAAACTCTTTTCTTATTACAATATGATATATATTTTATACAAAAAAATGTGGTCGCGCGCCCGGGTCAGTGACCCCCCCCCCACCAAGGCCGCGCGGCCGAGGTCAGTGAACCCGCCAAGGCCGCGCGGCCGAGGTCAGTAACCCCGCCAAGGTCGTGCGGCCGAGGTCAATGACCCCGCCAAGGCGGAAAAGAGGCAACAATAGATGCGATACATTCGGCTCCAAAACGTGTACTTCTCGGTCCAAATGACTTTTTTTATATAGGATTACACACATACTTACGTTCGTAAGTAGAGTCGAAGTAAAGAGGACGTTCATAAGCCATTTTTACACCAAAAATTGCTCCACGTTCCTCCAGAACTGAATACAAAGGCGAACAACGTAATTTACGGGCATATTTGTATTCAGACTGATGAGGATACAATATAGCATAATTTCGACCGACTACTTCCTTCACTCTGTGTTGCAAATATTGTTTATTGTTGTGTAAATCAAGAAATCGTTGCACACTAAATGGGAGCACTTCTTGCGTAGATTCGCCGTTTATTAAACATTCAGCAATTTCTTTTCCAATCCCACCAGCACCTTTAAACAAAATTTGAGCTTAATTGTTGAAAAACAAAGTCGCGCGCGCGATTAATTTATATTTGAAAGAAATTTACCTTGCAACGAATTGCCATTCATCCCAACAGCAACATAATAATTCTTCACTTCGGGACTTTCCCCCAATATCCATCTACCATCAGAAGTAAAATTGTCAGGACAATTATATATGTTGAGATGTTTCACTTCTTTCAAGATCGGCAATCTATGCACAGCTTTGTCCCACAATGGCTGCCAATGAGTCTGATCACTTTTCACGTAATCTGTCCAATTTTTTGTAGGGACATTGCCACTTCCAAATGCAGATTTTGCATCAGGCTCAAACCAGCCGAGTAGTAGTCCACCTGTCATCGTTAAATTTTTTATCATGACAAATATTAATATATAAATGAAATATATTAATATAGCAAGTGTGTGCATAGAAGCTAAAGTTTAATACACTGTATTATATGAATTACAAGTCACCTTGCCATTCTCTAAAGTAAGAGTACGAATCAAAATCTCGAACATACGGCAAAGATGTGCTCATTTGCGATGACAAAGGGGGTATAATTGCATATAAATGTTCCGCGGGATATGCAGGAATTCTGACAGGTGGTGTGCATCTTAATCCCAGCTCTCGAGCCCACTAAAACATATTAAGTTTACTTACCAAAATAAAAAATGGATAAATAACTGTTAATTAAAATAGCAGCAAGTTTGTTTTTAGAGCTGACATAAAGATGTATCTACCATTCCTGCACAGTTAATAAAATACTCGCAGGAAACGGTACCATATTCAGTCTTGACACTTTTAACAGCACCTTTCTCAGTCTTTACTTCTTCTACGTAGCAGTGTTCAATATATCGTGCTCCTCCTTGTTTTGCCAGCTTTGCTAAGATCTTACAAATTGCATTGATATTAGCAACGGCATCTTCTGGCACCCAAATTGCTCCTTCTAGATCATCAGTATGTAAATAAGGATGTAGTCTCTTTAATTCTTCTTTACCTAAAACCTATATATTGGCTTCAATATATTGAAGGTAACAAAGAATATGATCACAAGTGTGTAAAAATTATAAATTATATACTTCGCAATGCAGCCCAGTTGGCACATTGTACGCTACTCTTCTTTTTAAAGCCACCATCCTATCTTTAGTTTGTGCCAAATTTATACTACCACATTGTTTTAACCCTATATCATAGCCCATCTCTTGCAACTGTTGATACAATTTGATACTGTATGCAATCAAGTTCCTGCGAGAGATGGGCTTGAAGAGACCAAGAGTGCCAGAGCCAAAGTGTGAAGATCCGCTGCCAATTCTAAAAAAAAAAAAATGAAACATTAACTCTAACTGCAACAACTTAGTAAGCAAACTGTTTCCAATTTGTATACAACTTGGCAGTAATTTTAATCTGAAATTATTACTAAAGCTAATGTCATTTGTGTTTTCATTAGTCATGTAAACAGTCTGCTTAGCAAAACATCTGGTATCGCATTAACTACAAAATTGGAAACAGAATTTAAATAAAATAATATTATAAAACTAAAATATAAACAAAAATGAACAAGATCTGCAGTGTAATTAGATAACAAATTAGCAATAGATAGTGAGTCAGTCGCATTTTTTTCATTTAAATGTTAGAAAATTAAAGTAAAAAGATAGCAGAAATTTTTACGTGTTTTGCTCCAAAACAAGAACATCGTTCCAACCATTAAGAATCAAGTGATAGGCGACTGAATTAGCGACTGTGCCAGCACCGGCAATGATGATTTGCGATTGAGACGGCAAGTCAGGGGGGCTTTTAGACAAATCCTTTTCGCTGGATGACAGCTTATACTCAGTCGTCGATAAACGTCGTAAAAAAACCTCATCTCTGTAGATTATACAACGAGTGTTGACATAACCCTTCACACTTTTGATCCCAAAACTTAGCGGAACACATTTTTGATAAAGTTGCTTTAACATCAAACGAATATGTAATATACTTAAAAAAAATACAGTCGGCTCTAGATGTATCAAAAAAATCTCTGTAATACAGAAACAAGTAGCGTTTTCAAACAGGGTGAAGGAACTTTAAAGTAGAGACCTTTAAGAGTCTGGACATGAGCAAAGGGTTTTCCGATTTCTGATTAGTCCGTCACGATTTGGTAAATCGCGCTGTTATTTGAATTCTAATAATTGCATTTGCATTTTCGAATTTAAACAATTTAAAAATATTACATAAACGAAATGATCAAAATGAAAAAAAAAAAAACGGTTGTTAACTAATTATCCATCAAAATTGTCTCGTTTTGTTAAAATTTAATATTTGGTACTTTCCTATTTACTTTTTTTTTTTTTATAGATTTTTAAACTTTAAGCAAGTCGCGTGTTTTCTCGAAACTTGTCAAATGGCACTTATCCAAAGTCTCCGTTATATTTCGTTTGTTATGACACAATCGATTTTACACATTTATTATACATCGATAACGAAGAGATGCTTGTATTATCGACTGGTTTATTTTCCTTATCTTGCGAGTTTCACCGAACTTGTCGAATGAAACTATTTAATGTCGCTAATGGCCTACAGATAGCACCGCTCTTATCATTATAATAGACATATCATAGATTAGATAGTCGCATTTGGAACAAAATCTCTGTGTGAGGTAGATGGAACGTGTTTTCTGAATAGAAAATCACATTCGGACGGTTCGTAGCAATTTTTATGCAAAAAATGTTTCAAAAATCGCGCTACAAACATTTATTCCGATTTTTTAATTATTATTTTTATCAAAGATCTTTAATTGCAAAGACATAAATTTTGTTTTAATCTTTTTCACATGTAAAATTTATATATTATATATCGAAAAAGTTATTTAAATTTATTTTATTTTTACTTTTCTTTACACATTAAAAAGTAGAGATGCAACGAATATCAGGCACGATTTTGACACCAACGAGTCAACTAGACTATTCAAATTTTAAATACGCGGGAGGTTTTACTGTTTTACAAAAATTACTTAATTAAAACTTTTTGATTGTTTAGTCTTGTAGAATTATTTATTCTTAATAACGAATTATAATTGAACAATTATTGTCAAAAAACATGTATACGTTAAATTGATGAAAGTTTAGTTCTTAAACTTGGTTTCTTTTGTGTTTTATTTAATTTTATTAGATATGAAAATAAATAAATTAGATACTTGTGCATGTTAAAATTATCCGCGGCTGAAATGGCAACAGTCAGCCACTATTTCTTAAAATTCTTTTTTAAAAAACTACTTGATATTCAACTAAATAGTAAGAAACGTTTCAAAATAGCAGAATACTTAAAAAAAAGTTGTTTAATATTCGTTGCAACTCCAAAAATTTATTTTGTTTCTACTTTTATAACATTTCAAGTAGTCGACAGTCTAAAGTTTTACAATTAATGTCCATTTACCGAAGATTTTTGAGGATTCTGAAAACACATCTGTGTGTGTATATGTGCGCGCGCGCGCGCGTCCTCAGGATAATGTTATATTTAGTTGCATGAATTCTGATCGCAGTTCCCTCCGACCGTTGATGCTAAAACAGCATCTGCCGTCGTCGCGAGAAACGATAAATCAAGAAACTTAACGCGGCGCTGTTATTAGCATTATTTCGCGATGCAACGGCGGCGACACGTGCTTCAGCATGCGCGTATCCTGCAAACTCGCCGCGCGGCACATCCGCACATCTCACGTCGTTCGTTACGTAAATTTATTCGGGTCCTTTGCAAACGGCGTTGTTGAGATGTTGTTGCGATATCGGACCAACAATATAGTTCGCAGGACACTCGGGGCGGTGGGTGAGAATGTCCCGTTCCGCGCTAGCAGGAAACGCGGTCTCTCTCTCTTTGTCTCTTTCTCTCTCTCTCTCTCTCTCTCTCTCTCTCTCTCTCTCTCCTCGCTTCGAGGAGCACGCTCGTATTTTCCTAACATTATTCCGGAGTTTGAACTTCGATTCTCTCTTATGAACGCGCGGTATGCGCGACGACGATTCCGTATTCGCGTACCGTTCGCGACCTAACGCGGTGTATATAATCTTCTCAAATGTCTCTTGTTTACTAACTTGTCTCTTTCCACATCGAATTAAATTCGCGCTCCAATCGAAGGAATAATTTCTCTCGAATCGAAGAATGAAACAAACAGATTCGCAAAGCGCGTAAAGAGATTCGAACTTGCAATTCCTTTCCCCCTTCCGACGATCGGAAAAGTCAAATCGCGTCCGTTCGCAGACAAACCACCCGGTGAAGAACGCGGATCTTGTTTCGCTGAGTTGCGTATATCGCGCACGTGCGTGGTCTGTTGTGCGCGTATATGCGGGTGTTGGCCCACGCACGTGACCCACGCGCTTTCTTAATGCGAGACACGCTGCGTCAGCTGCGTAAAGACCCGTAGGCCAGACGTATATATGAGGATAGATGTGTGTATACGCGCCACACACCCCCGCGTCGTTGGCCTTTGTCCGGTACGATAATTGTCGACGCGCGCCCGGCCGGCCATCGGCATGATATTGGTGTCGGATTCCGCCACACCTTCGGCCATTGTAAATCAATCGGCGTGCACCTCCCTCTCCTTTCGGATCAATGTGTACCAGCGTCGATTCTCGTGCGTATCTTACGCCCGCGGAATTGCATTGCGTCACGTTCCGCGTCTCGCGGAGGGACAAATATCGCGCGCCGTGTTGCGGAGTTTCGATATCGTTTTCGTCTCTGTGACGTACGTCGTGATTTTAGAGAGCGAGGAAATCCCGCGGTGCGGGTTGGCGCGCAAAATATATCACACGCGCGAATATAAATTATTAAACGCGAAGTTCCGGTCTGCTGCAACCCCGATGGGTAATCTTGGCGAGAACGCCTTCTTGTGCGAGCTACGACGTCGTCGTCCCGAGACGACCTCGGGGCGACGCGCATATGTAATTAATTTTTCGCGTCAACGTTCGCCACGTGCGCGACACACGCTCTGTCGCACGCACCGCGATACACGCGCACATACACAAATATCGACACATCATCCTCTTCCCTCGATCGTGTGTGTGTGTGTGTGTGTGTATGTGTAAGAGAAGCGTTTCACATTCCCGTCTCGTTCCCCGCGTACCGCCGCCTATCGAGAGCGCTCGTGTTCACCGTAGAAACTCGAAATTGGAAAACGGTCGGCCCAGAACCAGCGAAATTAATTGAAGTCTGAGTGGCGAGCGATGAAGGGGCTGAGGCTGCAGCGGCCGCGTGCAGAAAGAGGAAAACTCGAATGTAGGCTCGGCCCCGGGAGGGATAGAAAGGAGGAGAGAAAAGAGAGACGGGAATATCGGGAGAAAAAGAATGATCGGTTGAACGTGTTGGGGGGAGGGGGGAGGGATTGGAGGGATGGAGGCATGGAGGAGGGAAGTGGACCGATTGCGGAACTTGGCGCAACTTCGCGCAGGCAGACTGGACACGATGCACGACCAACCAACCGGGCCTTCCTGATAGCCAATACGAGGTCTCTAGGCGAATTTCCTGTACATCCGCGAGCGAGCATACATCCCGGTCGACTGCCCTCCTCTTTCCCCTCCCTCTCTTCCATCGGTTCTTCTCCGCCATTTATTGCGGAGAATTTAGGTTTCTCTCCGTTGTTTTCCCGCCGGCGCGACCATTTGCAGATTGGCGGCGGATAAGCAATAATCTATAACGGATGTGGACGACGTGGCTTCAGTCCGCGCGCAAAATCCAAGTCGCCGCGACTATTATTGTCACTGATAACGGCTCCCTTCCAGCTTCCTCTTCCCTCCCGTGCGCTCCTAATTTGACTTAACCAGGAGCCGTATCTCCTCTCTCTCAAGAGCGAACATCGTAACATCAACTGACTGTTTCGCAGACGTGTCGCACCGTTCGACTTAAAGTTGAATTCTGAGCGCGTATAATTTCTCGCAATAAGATAGGACAACAGACAAACTTCCAAGTTTTGGTAAATAGAAGCGATATCTTTGCGACATGAGAGAGAGAGAGAGAGAGAGAGAGAAAGATCGTTTTTCAGAATTTCTTAAATTAGTGAAAAAGTAATTGCGTTTTTTGTTAATTTAAACTTCGTTAAAAACAGAAATTGGTTTTGCATTCTAATTTATAAATTTTTTAATTATTTTTTTTATTTATTTTAAAAAAAGATCTACTTTTCAATTAGCGCTACGCACAAAAGGAAAGATGCGAAGTTGCGACTCTAAGATTCAAAACAAATTCACACGTTTTACTTTGAAAATACGCCGTCGTTTTCGACCGTCGCGCGGAATCTTGTAACGAGATCTCGAATCTCTCCTTCTCCGCCATCAGATTGTATTGTGAGAAAGATCTGCTTGTATCAATTATAACTCTCTCTGCTAAAGCCCGTGGAATGGAATGTCTCTCTCTCTCTCTCTCTCTCTCTATCTCTCTCTGAAGGATAATCTCTGGAAATGGCAAACAAGTAGCAATGGCAAACGCCTCGATCGTTCGAACGGCAAATACCGATAACCAATTCGCGAAGAATACGGGACCGTCGCCCTCCCTCGAAGAGGAAGTGGTGAATCGCGCGGATAGAGGGTGCGGAGAGACGACGCGCTCCCAGATGTGACGTCGCACACCTTCCATTCGCGGAACTGCATTTCCTATAATCTACGAGCAATCACTTGATAATTGGCTGGACCGGACCTACGTATATATACACACGCGCGCCCGTTCATCTGGACACGTCCTCAGACGGTCACTCTTCGTCAGAATAGAAATCCGTCCGACGAGCCCGAATCCGTCGCCGTGTAATTATCGTCTTGCTCTTTGCACACGCGGCGATAATCTCGCGACAAGGAAACTGCCAATAAATCTCGTCGCAATCTCGAACATCCTCGAAAGGAACGCTTTCAAAATTAAGTAACTTTCAAAAGTAGAGACGTTTCTTCTGAGAAATATAAAAATTAAGTGGAAAACTGACAAAAGCGCGCGACTTCGTGGCCGATCCGGTGACAAAAATCGACGCTTGTTGCGCCGCAAAAATAAGAAATAAATCAACATAAGTCGCGAACGCAGGGCGGGGAAAAAAGTTTCCGACACACATGCATCGCGACACATAATGCGCCAAATTTATGTGGCACTTTCTTTCACTTTTGATGCCAACAGAAAGCGAGAATCGCGCGGACTGCGTGTCGTCCGCGATCGCGATTGCCTATTCCAGTCGCATAGAAATATAGAAATGCATTTGCGCGAAAAGAGAGAGAGAGAGAGAGGGAGAGAAGAGAAGAGAGTGGAATCTCGTGCGCGAATACGTGTGTTAGTAAAGTTGCTGCTGTTGTTACCGCGAAGAGAAAGAGAGAGACGGAGTTTATTCCAGTAACACAGTTTCAGCTGCTCTCGCGAGCGAGTTTGTTTGGGTCCATCTCGCTTAAGAGTGGGCGGTTCCGCGGAAGGAATGTTGCACCGGATATTGCTTGGAACTGTTAAGGGGGCCATTAGCGTGGAACCGCAAGAATACCTTGAATCTATCCTGACGATACTTTTTGGAAGAATCCAGTTTTCAATTGCAGTTACGTAACATTTGTGAAAAACAATTCGGAACAATAGTCCCGGGAACGAAACTTTCTATAGTCGTGCGCAGAAGTAGCGAACTGCTGTAACTTTTAAGCAGAGAGATGTTTTAACACGCACTTCACACTCGAGACGTCGAGTCGGTAACGAACGATGTCGAGTGGTAACAATTATTTTTGTATTTTTTTTTTTTTTTCAAAGTGTCTCTCGCAATGCAATTTTTTTTTAATTTCGCATGAGGGCAAATTGGATATCTTACGTGTGAGATGCAAAACAAGCCTCTTGTATAAATTTTCGAATTTTTATGTGTTAATTTACGTTTAAAATAATTTTATCGGTACGTACATCCGATTCGTGCCGACCCTAATACTTAGTTGAACAACAAATAGGTGTAATGAAGTCAGTTTTGAGTAAAAATAGATGTTAAATGTATCGAAATAAAATTTAAAAAATAATACACATTAAAAAAATAATACACATAAAAGTTTCAATCTCTTACGTTTCGCTTTTTAAATTCTTTAGTATGTTATTATTTTATGACTGAAGAAGCTTCTTATGAGAGATCAAAGCGTTTCGCTTTTACGATTGTGTTTTGTATCTTCAATTTTGTTTAAACATATTTAACTAATTTTTACTTAAATACATTTAATTTTATTTAGCTATATATTTAACTCTTCTATTTTTGCTCGAAAGCGATCTCCATTGTACTTTATTTATTGTTTCACTGTACGAGAGCGCGATGCGTTCTTCTTTTTCTCGGAGTTGAACATTTTCACGAACTTTATAATTTGTTGTAAATTTTGTTTTCTTGTGCAAAGTGATTGCGCAAACTGTGAAGTGGTAAAATCGAAAACTTTGTTCTTTGAGATACGAGGTATATAAAAGATACACCGCTACACCGTGATCTATTTTTTTTTTTCACCCCCTTCTCCCCCTTTTATTTTCTCGTTTGCTCCAGAATTTTTTGTGAATCAATTATCCTCTCCGCAAAAATCATAATCGACTTGTATGGCGCGCCGCGTCAAAAGAATAGCAGAAATCCTAAACGAGAAGGCGCGCGCAAACGAATCGGGAAAAGGGGCATCGCGCCGCTATTAAATTCCTCGACAACTCGCGGATTTGTATAACGGGGGCTGCAAAGCAATTATGCTTTTGTAGCTCTCTCTAAAAGTTTGCTCGGCGCGCGATCATCAGCGGAAAGGTGGAGACGGCGTCGCACTCCGAAAGAGAGAGAAAGAGAGAGAGAGAGAGAGAGAGAGAAAGTGAGTGAGCGTTTCCCCGCGCGCTCGGTGGACATTTCCATTCAGAAGTTGCAACCGCGTACTCGTTGCGATAAATAAATTCGTTTACGCAACACGCGCGCCATTGACAAAAACTGTTTATCGCGCGGGAGTTACGCGCGCGCGCGCGCATCCCGATAAAACGTGTGTACGTACGCGCGCGGAGAAATTTGCGCGACAATTTTCAAATTTTCTCTCGTTGTATCGTTGTTTCGAATTTTAAATCTGATAAATAGTCGCTCTTGCGATTCCTCTTGTTTTCGACGCAAGACACAATTTAATTACGTCCGACGACACTTGGTCGTCAAACAATTAAACTCGTCGCGGCTCGAGAGAGTATCGAGATTTCGGACAAATAAACGCGCGCACTCGTATTAGACCCAGTTCAACCGCTCGCAATTATCCTCGCGGTAAAAAAAGTGGCAATTCGCACGAACGACACTCCGTGGAAAATGCATTATCTCACGTTCGCCGACGCGAACGAAACTTGAGCATATTTTTCAGAGTGCATTGTGAGTAGCGTGGCATTTATCTTTTAAAGTTGCGCGGAGGGCCAGAGGAATTACAGCCGCGGCTATCCACTCTCTCTCTCTCTCTTTCTCTCTATCTATCTCTCTTTCTCCCGTGGCTCTCCTCTCCGTTTTCCACCTTAATCTTGTTTAACTTTTTACAGGCGCGCACCTCTCCGCGCGCGCGGTGCCGCGGTCTCCGTAACAGCCCGATACTTACAGCCACTATTTAATTCCGCTGTGTTTCCTGCCTAAATTCCGTTAGCGTTTCTGCATTCTTTATGACGGGAAAGCGCGCACCGGATCCCTCCCTCCCTCCCTCCCCCGCAACTGATGCAAATTATCAGTTCTTTGGCGACTCTTCTCTTTCTCTCTTTCTCTCTCGGATCTTCGTCGCGCGATTTTACACTCGGTATTTTTTTTTAATCTTTTTCTTTCTTTTTCTCTCTTGAATTTCTCAAAAGAAGCGCTCGCTCTCTCAAGGCAAGACGCCTTAGAAAATATACACCGCGGAGTGTAATAAAAGAATAACGTCGCGACGCCCGGTCTGAGACAATAAAATTGGTTCTTCTGCGCGCATTCGTCGAGCGTGTACGCCTTTAATTCAGCGCCCCGCGATCGTAAATCACTCGCTAGCCACCCATGTGCACAAAAGACCGAATTCTCTCCGCGACAAGGTTTTAACAACACGCGGTCCCCGATGCGTGTGACGGGACTCCACCTGCGTGCGCGTTGAAAAATTAGATCATTGCTTTTTTTTTTTTTTTTTTATCTTCATCTCTCTTTCTTTTTCTTTTTTCTTTCTCGTTCTGAAGAAAAAGGGAAGCGGGTTGAGGATCCGCGTGCGGGCTAGCTCGAAAGCTTGTTCATGGTCCGGCAGTGTAGGTTACGTTTTCGTCGACGAACGGCGATCCTACACCGTTGCTGACGTCGTGAGGAGGAAAGCGGGGGAAGGAAGGAGGAATTGTTGGTTCGCCGAGGGGTAGGTTAAGGGTTGGAAGGCGGAAGTGCGGCAAGACGGTGCCGGCAGCGGTGGAAGGCAGCGGACGGCGACGATGTAGGGGCGCGGGTGGGCCGAACGGCTACGAAGGAAGGCAGAGGAAGGCTCGTCGAGGGGTTGAAACGCAGAGAGCGGTGAGGGGAGTGGGAAAGCCGTCGCGCGCGCGGGGGAGGACGGCTGCGAGGAGGGCGGCAGCGGTGGTCGGGGGAGGCCGGATGGCGAGTGGATGGGCGAGGAGACGGGAGAGCGAAAGGGCGAGGGTTGAAACCGGCGGCTGAGACGCGAGGGGGATGAGAAGGCAAGCAAGACCACTACTACCGCCTCACCTCGCCTCTTTGCTACGCCACGCCTCGCCTCACAATGCACCGGATTAGCGATTGTATTGATCCGCCCTCGCGCTAGTCCCTACAGAACACCCCTCTTCGTCCTCGTCCTCATCGTCGTCGTCGTCGTCGTCGTCGTCGTCGTCGTCGTCGTCGCCGTCGTCGTCGCCGTCGTCGTCGTCCTCGTCGTCCTCGTCGTCCTCGTCCTTGTCCTCGGCGTCCTGTCTGCGAGAAAGAGCCACATTTTGGACCGCGTGTAGCCGCCCACCCTGCTTGACCACCCGTCGCCTCATCGCTGACGGTCCGCCTTGTCGCGACACCACCGACGCCACGGAAACTCGCGAAAGAGGACACTAAGAAATTGCGCCCTTTCCACCCTTCTCCTCCCTCGAGCAAGTATGCGAGTCCATCGTCACGATAAACTTCTGCTTATTGGGATATATTGACTTCTCTGGATCGCGAGTTGTTATCTGTCTCGAATTTATTTGGTTCGAGAATTAAAAAAGACTTGTTAGAAAGTAAAATTTACATTCAAAGATAATTATCGCACGTATCGGCTTCATTTTAATCAATTAGCGTAACTAGTGGAAAACGATATTTTTTAACAGCAACAATCGTGTTTCTAATTTTATTCTTTCTCAACACTAAGTGATCATGATTAGCACTTTTTAATTTGATTTGGTTTACATTTCCATTTAAAAAGCTAACCCCTCGCTGGTGCCCGCGTTGCCACGTATATGTAAGAGCCACGTTCACTCTATTTTAGTTCGTTATCCAGCGTCTGATGCGGGGAAAAGTGCAAAGCAAGATGCCATGTAGGAAAGGCGTGTTGCTGACGCGCGTGCGACGCGTCAAGAACTCGAAACGATCGTGAAGGGGAAGGGAGCAGTTTCCGCGCACTATGCCGACTGAATTTATCCTGCGCGCCCGCATTATTCCCGAAAAAACTACCCGGCTGTGTGTATATATATATACACATATATATATATGTATATATATATCCGAGTCGAGCTATTCCGCCCTCGTCGCGCGCTTTCTACGTGTCTTCTATCTCGCCGTTCTGAACCGCGACCAGAGAAGGGTCGTAGACGCTGAGCGGAACCGTAGCAGCGTAGGAAAAGCCGTCGCTGACATTCGCACGAAACCAACACGGTCCGTCGAGTTTGCGCGAATTCTTTTTTTTCTTTCCTTTCTCGTCCGGCACAAATCACCTCCCCGTAAACATCGCGTTTATTTTTTCTCTTTCCTCTCTTCCTTTTCTCCTCGCGCGCGTTTCCAATTCCCAATCCTCGTCCTTCGCGTTGTTGACGCTGTTGCGAGAGAGAGAGAGAGAGAGAAAAAAGAGAAGACTTGCACATGCATACAAAAGAAATGTGAGAAACAGATAGGAACGAAAAAGACGCGCAGAGGGCGCGAGGATACATCGAAATCCCCGAAGATTTCGTCTCGGTGTCTCGATTTTAGCCGCCGCCAACCGAGAATATTGACTCCCGCAGCGAGCCGCCAAGGCTTTTGGTCCATGTCGCGTCCCCGATTCATCCACTTCTACCACGTCGGGCTAACATCGCCACCGGGGAGAAGCTCTGTGAAAAGAGAAAGAGAGAGAGAGAGAGAGAGAGAGAGAGACGCGCAGAGACGCGGGCGCTCTCTGCTGACATTCGCTCGTCGCGCCCAGAAATCCGAAAATTCTCGCGGAAATCCCTTTTTCACAGCACGTAGAGTCAGCGCGACCGTTCCTCGGAAAAGCCGTCGGGGAAGATGACGACGACGACGACGCGACGCGGTTAGAGAATCGGGGTCGCGCGCGTCAGAAGTCGTCGCGTGTGTGTGTGTGTGTGTGTTAGGTTACACTTTAGGGCGTGTGTTATACGCCCTTCGCGCGGTTACAAAAGAAATAAACCGGTTGGATATAAACGAATCTGGAAGGGAATCTGGGTTGATCGGTTTCGCGCGACTCGAAACGGGTTCAAGGACGTATATTGTGTTGGCGCATATAAAAGGATGATCGATAGCCAGTTTGGAGAACGGCGTGTTCGTCTCTTCGCGAGTTCGAGACGCGATCAGCAAGTTTCTCTCGCCGGGTGAAGCCCCTTTGCGCGAAACTGTTTAATACCGAGCAACTTTTGTGTCGCGGCTGCCGATACACAACTCTCAGATTAACAGACGCCGTGTAAAACGTAAGTAAGTATCTCGCTGGTAGATCCGTAATTAGATGAGAATTTTGTGCGACATCTTAGAAAGCAAGCGAGAAGACAAGACAATGTACAGGAGGCCACATCGGGAGCTCGCTTGTATTTTTGCGAACGACGCTTGTGACAATGATGACGCGTATGACGCGTCGAAGTTCGAGAGAACGACGGTATAACATCACCCAGTTAGGAACTGGGTTGAAGTCAGATAGCGGAAGGTCGGGTGGCCATTTTAAACGCGGCAGATACCATAGCAGAAACGGTTGCCAATGGGGTTTCACGCGGAGAACGACGAGAGGGGGAGAGAGAAAACGCGCGGCACGAAAGGGGACGCCGCGAAGTAGCGGCGTCGTTAAAGCATTAAGCGTCCGACAGCCGAGGGGCTGTGCATCACACACGAAGAAGGGCTCCTTTGCGCCTCGCCGTGGCAATGCCCTTTCGCTCGTGGGCAGGAGCCTGCGGCAAGGAGGGTGTTACGTGCCTATAGGTCCTGGCGAAACGGTGGGGAAGTCACGGGGAAGTTGAACGAGAGGGGGGGGAAGAAGGTGGTTGACGTGGCTTGACGTAGGGTCGAGATGGAAGAGGAGCGCGGGGATTGGGGGGCTGATGGTCGGCGCACTTACCATCCTTCCTACGGACGCCATGTCTCCGTGTCTCGTTTAGTCAATGTCGAAAACCGACTTACGTAGCTCTGCATCTCTCTATCTCTCTCCCTCTTACGTTTCTCTCTCGCGGTCTCTTCCTTACCCTTCCCACCCCCTCTCGCCGCTGTGTCGGGCGGTGTCTGCGCTTCTGCCCCCTTTTATCGGTCTCTCTGTTTGCTCTCTTTTCCGCGTCCGCGCGGCGGCGGCGGCGGCAGCGGCGACGGCGCCGCCGCTACTTTGGACCCCGAAACTTTTTCGTCGTGCTCGGAGACTGCTGATAAGTTGGCCTCGTTTATCATCTTCCGGGCTTGGTATTAACAAGAGAGAGAGAGAGAAAGAGAGAGAGAGAGAGAGGGAGAGAGAGAGGGAGAGAGAGAGAGATGCTACTCGAGCCGCAGAATCCGCCGGATTCGAATCGCGAAGCGATGCCACGGTTTCCGCGAGGGACGTACAATTTATGCGATCGGACATGTATGCGCGGACAAATCTCAATGTTCGTGAATAAATCTACACTTGTTGCGAATCGGCGGAACACGACGCCACTCTCCTCTTCTCCGCGAGTCCCGTATTCAAAGATATTCGCGTCACAATCGAAGCGATTTATCGGAATCGATTTTCCGAACGCAACCGAGTGACTCAACAGACGAATATAATTGAAATAAACTCCCATGTGAAAAAGATTCTCTCTCTAAATCGTTTTGTTTCTGATTGTGAAAAAGTTTTCGTCGCAATTTTGTGTTTTTCAACGCCAAAGACAATCACACACGAACATTTAATTCGACCAACCAGGAAGTTGTGTACGCGCGTGTGCGGAATAAAATAGCACGTAGCTTCGATGACGATCATGGGATCGAAATAATTATTGCCTTAACGTCTCTACTCTCTTTCTCTCTCTCTCTCTCTCTCTCTCTCTCAGTTCTCGACGACAATAGCGGCGCATTTCTATGCGAAGACGGAGCGCATTCGTCGAGATGAAAAGCTCCGATATGCAAACGATCGCGCGGAGATACGGGGAAGGAAGGGGTAGGTTTTCGCGACGCACACACCGGGCGCGTCATTAAGATCGCACTTCCTTCCTCTCGCGGCGGAAAAGGACCGAGGACCATAATTTCCTCCACCCCGTCGACTGGTCCATCCCCTTTGCGCGCTCGCCTTTCCCTCCCCCCGTAAAACTAAAAAAAAGTCACACAGAAGTGACGGAACAGCCGCGCGTAAAAAAACTACAAAAAAAAAAAAAAAAAAAAAAAAAAAAAACAAAGGAGAAACCAGACGTCTGCCGAACTTTTACTCTTAATGGAACGAGTCGAGTTCCTCTTATCAATTTATAGTTAGCTTCGTCTCGTGACCCATTAATGGCCCGAGGCGAGACAGCACTGTCCCCGGCCATTTCGCTCGCTTTACTGCCGTCTGGATGTAGTTTATAGTCGCAAAGCTAAACTCTGTATTAATTCCATGAAAACACACCTAAAATCCTACCATAAACTCGACTGCACCGGTGTGTGAGCGGAATTCTCACTCGTTGTTGCATTCTCGTTTCGCGGAGCGCTGCTGCGAAGGAGGAAAAGCGATTCTTGGAAGGGAGAGAGGGTGGCGAATGTTGATAACGTTGAATCAGTCGTTTCGCGTTGTTATTTGCGCGGTAGAAACGATCGTGAGACACGCGTCAGAATCGCGTTATCTGGATCTAGATAAATTTTTTTTGTTTAATACAACGAACGATTTATGTAACTTAGATATTGAAAACTGACCACCATTTCCCGGTGTTGGCGGAAACCGCGCCTCGGGCTTTTTGATAAAATTAAATATCTCCGATTGCATTACCGGTGTAATAAAGTTTCAGAACGACGGAGAGTGAAATAAAACGTCTTTCTTTATTTACGAATATCTTTTGTAAATCTCTCATAGACTCTTCTTTGATAAATCTAGTTTCGCATCAAAAGTTGTGTCTAAGGAAAGACGTTTGATAGTAGAATCCTATTCGGTTGTTTATCACTGGTGTTTTATTACTTTCTTGACTAGAGGTACGCATTTATTTATTTAACTCTTTGATTTTGTTTTAATATTTTTTAATTTATTTAATTTGACTTGATGACTTGATTAAGTTACACCTCACCCACCTCACATAGTGCTTGCTATTATTAACTTTTTAATTAAAGATTAAAGCTGTTTCTTTTTCTTGTAAAAATTAATTATTTGTGCGATATGTTTGTATTTTATTTTACGTTCAATTAATTACTAAGGGAAATCTAAACAATGGGGATTGAAACGTTTGATATATATACATTTTTTATATTTATATTTATATAATTTTATTTTTTATTTTGTTGTTTTATTCATACAAAAAAACTACTTGTATATTGGCTTGCATTTGTTTTGATGCGTGAAATCTTTTTATTACGAGCATATTTATCGATAGATTTTACTGAATAGGAAAATACAAATACTCCAATATTAAATATCGGAGTGTACATAATATTTATTTTGCGTATTGTACAATTTGACAAGATTTCAAGTTTTCTTCTTTGATTTATCTCGTCACTTTTTGTATTAAGGAGGAGTTTTATTCATGCAACTCAGAACTAAAATGATAAAAAATCTGATTGGAAAAAAACTGTCTTTATTAAATTACCAAAAAAAAAAATACATGTAATTGTCGTACCGGAAATAATAAAACGCGTTTATTGCCGTATTTCCCGGCCGTCACACGGTCAAGCGAGTTTTCCGGAACGCTCTCGCCGTCGATCGTCATAAAAACCGGCGATTCGGAAACGGACTCTCGTAAAAAAACAAGCAGTGATTATTTAATCGACGCGTTTTTTTCCGGACATCTCGTCGCCGATGAATTAATCGGCCAAAAGTTGAGGAAATCTTCTTACCGAGTCGCGTTCGGAGGAACTCGAATGAACGAGTTGGTAGGCCGCGCAAAGCAACTCGTTCTCGTTTCACCACCTTCTACCCTCTCCCCCGGTCGACACCAACCCGCGGAAAGAGAGTTACCGTTCAACTGCTCGAATCTCGATAATTCTCGACGTGGACTCGAACAATTTCGCCGAAACGAATTCGTGATCCCGCCGCACGCGGAACGGAAAGAGAGGGACGGAGAGGGTGAGTCGGACTCGCAGAGGATTGCAGAGGGGAGGGGAGGGGAAGGGGTGTCGGTTGGCGCGGTACCACCGCCGGTGCCGATGGAATTACGTTCTTCCCCACACCTCTTACGAAAGATCGTATATACCAACATCTAGACGCGTACACGTGCACGCGCGCTTGTAAAGCGCTCACGCGCGCGAACGATGAGCGCGTTCCCACACGCAATACACGTACACGCGCGTTTTACGAATGTGCGCTTTATAAGTGTGTGGGTGTGTGTGCACGTGTATGTAATACGTGCTCGTATCCCAGCGGTGGCGTGCGTGCGTGTCAGACAGACGATGAGAAAGAGCTGGTGCATTCGAGGTATCCGTGCGAGCTTGAAGGGACGAGGGTGGGTCGGGTCGAGGGTGGTCGAACGAGAGCGAGGATGGAACGAGCGGAAGGACGGGCAGAGGATGAGAGAAAGAGAGAGAGAGAAAGAGAGAGAGAGGGCGGGAGAGAGCAGGGTGCAGGTTTACGACTTCGGTGTGTGCTAGTCTGGCCGAAGAGGGTGGAAGGTCGTATAAGCGGGTGGGCCACCCCATGGGAGGGCGAAGGGTGGCCGTCGGGTGGATGGTGGGACTCCGGCAGTACCGGAAAGGAGGGAGCGGGGAACGGAGAGAAGGAGAGCGGGAGGGAGGGTGGCGGTGGATAGCCTGGGGGCGGCTAGACTTCCGAAACAGTAAAACCACGTCGGTGTGTGCGTCCCCGTAACCACTACCGTCCTACTCCACCGACCCGTCCTCTCATACCCTTACCAGAGGCCTCTCTGTCCTTCTCTCCCTTTTGCCGCATCTCCCGGTCGTGTTTCTCTGCCTCTCTCGCGCGTTCCTTCTCTCTTTTCCCGCTCTCTCACCGACGAGAGCCGCCATCCCTCGCCTCGTGCCTGCAGCAACCCTATAAACCCTGGTCGTCCGCTGGCGCTAGCTCGTTCACTCGAGCGATGTATCCAGACGTAAGCGAAGGCCGTAATTTCGCGAGTGTCTGCGTGAACCGTTCCTCACTCACTCGCTCCCTCTTCTCGCGTCATCCTCTCTCTTACTCTGTCTTTCTCTATCTCTATCTCTCTCTCTCTCTTCCTCTCTTGCTATCTCCATCGCTGTCTCCTGTTCGCCGCGATCTCCGCTGTCCTTTTCCTTCACGCGTCTTCGCTCTTGTAAGGTTTCACGTGAGTGTGTACATTGCCGACGCGCACGTGTGCGAGCCGCGTACACGCGCGCACAAATACACACATACACACCGGTAACGGAACGTGTACGCACGCGTACACACACGGACGAGGGGAAAATTCGGTCTGTCGGGACATCGGGATGGCTACGTGTCCGAGAGATATCTCGAATGACGGTACCTGATCAATCGAAAGACAACCGGAATCCCGGTGCGCGCGTGTTTGTCCGAGTGAGTCGATGAACGCGCGAAATTTCTAAGAAGACGGAATCCTCGGGAGATCTTTCCCCATTGTTATTTTCGGCGCGGAAGCGAAACGACGGGGGAGAGAAACGGCTCCCCGCGAGAGTTAAGAAGATTGTCTCGGAGAACGATCCCCCGGCCTTAACTCTTGTTTTTTTAGGTTTTTTTTTTCTCAACGGGTTCCCTCCGCTGGTTGGTCCTCGGTGAGAGGGGATCTCGCGGGGATTAAGCTCTTGCGTTTAATCATTCAGATAAATATTCATCGAGCGGAACTTCGTCGGCGGATCCGCGCGCGCGGCGGCCGATTACCCGCGCGATTTTATTTCGCCACCGGTTTCACACGCCGCGCGCCGGTCCGCCGTTATATCTCGCGTTTCCCCGATATATGTATGTACGTTTTATACATATATCGGACTTATGACGCGCGAGAAGCCTTTACCCCGGAACACCGAGGGACTCACTCGATCTCTCTCTCTCTCTCTCTCTCTCTCTCTCNCACNNTTTNTNTTTTTTNTNTTTTTTTTTTTTTTTTCACGGCGACTCTGCTTTGCTCTTTTGCGATTTTATGGCATCGCTCATAGGCGAGCGGGCGGGCCCGGTAGACCCGCGATATTTCGCATATCAATAGCGGATGGCAGGGTTCGCGCTCGATTTGAATTTCAAAACCTTAAATAGGAGGCCGTGGCTATAAGATAGAATAGGCGATATACCGGTTTTAATAAAGCGCCCGGGGGTCGCTCACAGCGCCAGCGTTGTGACGCAACGTGATACCTTTTCTCTAGATACGCGCGGACGTAATGAGGCTAACGTGGTTCCGTCTGGACAATCAAAAATCCGACGCGACGTCTTCTCCGTCCGGTTGATCGCGATTTTTACATCACCGTTCTCTCGGTCGATCGCACACCCGGTGTTGGACAAATTAATTCTTCGGATCCTCGGCGTATCGTCGGTGCGAAACTATCGTGATGCAAAACACGTCGAGAAAAGTACTTTCGATTAAGGATTGCTACATCAGAATGCAAAACAAAATAAACTGCTTTCCTCTTTCGAGAAAGTTGATAAAACTGTCGTTAGCGAAACTGTCGTTGTTGCGTTTAGTTTCGTTTATAAACAAGCCCTCTCCATGTTCGTGACTAAATAAGACTTTGAAACTAGCGTTTTATTGAAATACACGTTTCTCGAATGCGTACGGTCTCGGATCGTCGCAAAAGACGCGATGAACAAATTTAGCTTCGGGGCGAATGTCAATCTCGCGACGGATATCACGTCAAGAGACATAACGAAAAACGTTTGTTATAATAGAAGAAAAAAACAAACATCGATAGACAGAAAATATAATTTCTTAAACAATAAAAAATCCAATGCGAGCCAATGTGCAAAATGTTAGTGTACAAAAAAAATGTAATTTAATTTGGATTAACCGATACGAAGTCATCTTTTATTATTCTATTTATAAAAATGTAGTTTTATCGAAACAAGAAAAGATTAGATCAAGAATGATGTTTTAGATTTTGTCATTCAGTTAGAACTTTTGACAAACGAGTGTCTATTTCACTTAATTTGCGCGCTGACGTGCAACCATTTCTTATTAATTGAAGAAGATCCATAGAAACGTTTGATTTTCTTGTTTCGATGAAACTATATATTTTTTTTTTTACAAACCAACATTCCCTTTTACCGGTAGTTGAAATTTTCACGAGTCGTTTCACTTAACAATTGTTTTTACTTTTGCAAATTTGTCCGACATGCGATAACACGCACAAGAGGAAGGATGCACACATCAATCACGCGGATCTTTGACCCATTTCGAATCGATTTTTCCCTCGCGAAAATGCCACGGGGCACCCCATAGTTCCGTAACTCTACGCGTGCTAAAGTTACGTTGACGCGGAATCCATTTTTAATTAACGCTCGTAGTAGGTTATATCGGCCTGTCTCATCTCCACCATTACTTAGCATGAATAGCTAACGTAATTAGCGTGACCTCTTTCAGTCATTCCTGCATCCTCACTCTCTTTCATTCATCAAATCGATCCTCGACGTGACGTTAAGCAAGGCCGCTTTATCACCGATCTGACAATTTTAACGAGTTAATCCTCCGCGAATGGAAATTAATACCTCCGATAAGCACGACGGTGGGGGAGGGGGGTGGTGGTGGCGAGTTACGTTTATTTTTGCAAGAGTCGCGTCGATTGTAAAAAACAAAAACGCGCTATAAATCAGTGAACTTGCAAAATCTGCCGCGAAGTGGCACTGTCAGTGGGTGTCTCACATTCCTTTGACCAAACTTAGACGACGTCTAAATTATCTCGCGTCTGATCTGTCAATGTTTTAATTAATTTTTTTTTTTAATTTTCTGTTGGTCATTTAGGAAATCGTCATAAAAAAAATCGAAAGGTTCGATTCGTGTAATTTATAAATTTAAACACACATGCGCGCGAGCAGCTTGTCGGCTCGCATTGGGGCCTTGAAACGAGTAATTGCTCTTGAACTATAAATTTTAACGGGGGTGTATAAACGCCAAAACGACACATCGATTTTCCGTAACGAAAACTTGCTGACGTTAATAAAGAAGCTCCGCGTGTCGCTTGTGTTTAAATCTTTTAAAGAAAATCACATTAAATGCGAATCTTGTCACCGAACAATTAATTCTTTTCGAAAATTATGTATCGCTCTTGGGAGGGCTGTTGATTTCTTCTAGTTCGAATTCTTCCGGCGGCGGCGGCGACGGCGGCGGTTGCATCGTAAAACCCGACCTATCCCAACTTAATAATTCCTATCTCCCTGACGTACCCTGCATTTTCTCTTCGGTATCCCGAGGGAGCGGGGCAGGTGGACCGGGAACCGAAAGCTTCGGAGGGATGCGGAGGGACGTGGGGGGTGGAGGAAAGGTGAAGAAGGATATATCTCTCGTTCTCCAATCGTCGTTTCGCGTCGCTCTTGCGAGCTGTGTGCTCGACGGAAGTTTTTAATCTGCTTTTCATTATGTGGAGAGAGAGAAGACGTAACGTTTTTCATCCTCTTCCCTCGCGCCTTCGCCGCTGGTTCGGCGTTATCGTGTCTCGGTAGCGGATCGTCACGTACACACCTACGTACGTATGTATGTATACATACATATGCACACGGCAGAATGCACCACGTCTTCGCGCGCTTGTAGAGCGAGCGGGCGGACGAAGGGGGGAGGGGGGGGTTTACGGTCCGTATCTTTATGCGCGTGTACGTGTTCGAGAGTACGTGGCGCGGCATTAACGGCGAAGGAAGGGAGGCCCGACACGGCGGGAACGCGGAAACGACGGCGGGTGCCACGGCAGTAAATCCACGTCTGTGTGGGTGAGGAGAAATGGCTATGGATGGATGTCGGTGAGATACGGTTCTGCGAGGGAGCGCGAGGGAGCGTGTGAGAGAGGGTGTGAGTGCGTCTAGACCGGGGTGAGACTGCGTCACAACCCTGGCCCCGTATCGCGAGGGGGGTTTCTGTTTAACGACAGACGATTGAGGGATGGGGATTCACCTGCCAGGCGTTGCATCCCTCTCGCTTCCTCTTTCTCTCTCTCTCTCTCTCTCTTTCGTTCTCGCGCGCGCTTAACCTCTTCCTCTTCCGCGCTCTTTACGACAGTCGGCGACGGTGTTAACTGCCCTGTTGCCGTCGACGTTCCGCTTCCCTTTAAACTCACGTCGCCCAAACCACGGGCCAAAAGGTGAGCGTGAGAGAGGGGATTGCCCGAAACTGCCCTCGTTTTAACTCTAATCGGTTAGGGGTTACATAGTGATACGTCGGGGCTGGTCAAAACCGCGTGTTTGAGTATCGATTAAAAGTGGCTGAAAGCGCGTTTTGTATTTATAAAAAACGCGTAAAGTGATTGTATACAATAATTATATTTATTATTTTACTCTACGTTATATATAATCGCGCATCCCAATCTGAGTTGAGTTTTTTTGTCATAAACAATTTGTAATTTATTTATTTTCATTTTCTCTCTCACACATTTCTCTTTACAGCGTGCTGAAAAAAACTAATTGTTTATTTATTTATATTTTTGCATCAAACAAACGTTTTTTTTTCTTTTTTGAAAATCAACCATCCAAAGCATCGTTTATTTATTTTCAGTTATTATTTCTCAACGAGGGAAAGGGGATCAACGGTATGATATTCCAACTGACCGCGCGCGCGCGCGCGCGCGGACGAATGTTGTCCTGAATGAAATTTTACGACAACCGCGCGACTTGTTTTCCCGACCCATGAAATTGACGTCGCTCCACGAGTGCTCCTTATAAACTTACTTTACTTCCGTCGTCGTTTTAAATAATTACGCTCTTAATGGAGAAGCGCCTGCGTCTAGACTAGGGAGAGACTGCATCATAAACCCTGGCCCCGTATCGCGCGGCAACGGAGGTTCTTGTTTAACACACTATCGAGGGATAGCAGACTCATCCGCCATCCCCCTGCCGCGTCCCGTGCGTTTTCTCCCCGTCTCTCTCTTCCTCTCTCTCTTTGTCCTACTCTCTTTACGACTACCGGCGCGCGGTGTTAACTGCCTTCTTCCCGCCAATATTACGTTCCCTTTAAAGCCGTTTCGGGGGATGGTGGTCAAGTGCTCTCAGATATCGCGTTTCAAGGTTTAGCGTGCACCTGCATACGTATACATCTATATATCGCGTCTTTAAAGCCGTCTGGGGACGGGCGTTTCGCGATGCACTTAACGGCCTTAACTCTATCAACGTCCGCCGCGTCGCCGTCGTTCAATTTCTGATTATACTGTATCTTCTAATTTATCTCCGGGACCGCGCGGACCTGTTATTGCGTCAAAACTCTTTGTTAAGTTCCGCCTCGAAGTGATCCGCGATCGATTCTCATTTAAATCTCTAAAATGAAAACCTGAATATTAGATTGCGTGAGTTTACGTGAAGTTTATCTTTTTCTCTCTCTCTCTCTCGCTTATCTTGAGTTGTATGTTTTTAGCAACGGCCAAGTCGAATTGTATCGATTGCGTTTCCGTGTGTTCTACCGTCCGAATGAGCCAAGACGCATATCCATGCAGCGGTGCAGCTCGTTGCGTACCTAATCCTGTTAAGATATATCGCACGATCTTAACGAAGGGACGATGACAAACCTCGCCGCAGAATCCGGGATAATAATGCGTCACGCGGAGAGGGAGGATCCTATTTGATAGACCGCGTTGAGGGACGGAGAATTTACCTGTAGTCAATCCCCGGGCTCTCCCCTCGCACTTCCGTCTCTCGCCCTTTACCGCAGTCAGCGGAGTGTTAAGTGCCTTGTTTCCGGCGATATTCCGTACCCTTTAAAGTTGTACCGAGGGGCGCGCCGGCGAGGACGACGGGGAGGATGGGGGGCGGACTTGGCTTACAGATTGCAAACTACGCTCTCCGTGCCGCGAAACGACACACTTCAGAAGTCACGTGATGAACGCTTTACGCGCGAGTAATATATTTCGTCTTATATAGACATTTCTATTTCTCCAGCATCTGCCGTGTCAAGTTTTCAACAATTTCTAAACAATTTTTAACCATTTCTGGAGATGGTTTTCGGGATTGAAACTTCATCAGGATTTCGAGAGCAGCCTGATATTGATGAAGCGAATTGAAACGTTCACGAAACGTCGATGTAAAGATAACGCGGTTCAAGATCTCGAAAATCATCTTGGGATTCTTGTAACACACCGCATCAAATCAAATAATCAAATTTCCAACGAGATATTACTCTGCTGTGCGACACGACGGTGTAAATTAATCGAATAAGCGTCAACGAGTGTTGTAAAAAAAAACCTGACAGATTTCGGCCCTGCCCTTTGAGATAATTGACATCTCAACGCGGTGTTCCCCGCGAATACATAATTCATGGGCGGCACTCAAGAAGGCGAGTAATCTCATATCTCGTCATCGATACTAGTAGTTCCTAACAAGTCGCTCCGCGGTGTAATCTTGGACTTAGCCTCATTACATCAATCGGCATTTGAATAGCGATCTAATGACCATCCCTGCGACGCGAGGCACTTCGCGGGCATCGTCGCGCGGCGGTGTGTGTCGCACACGTTCTTCGCGTTTACACGCCGGTGTGTGTATGTGTATGTGTGTGTGTGTGTGTGCGAGAGAGCGTGCGAAACGGAAGGCAAGACGCGGTGCAGTGTGGTAGTGGGGCAACAGGGGGGAAACGGGCGGCGATGTGGCGGGTGGTGGCGATGTGGCGGCGGCGTTGTTAGAGAGCGGCGTGGGGCAGGTCCGGAGCGTCGGTCGATACCGCCGTCTGTGCGCGCCTCCTTCCACGGACTTCCACTTCCCTTCCGTTACGCCACCTAGGTCCGGGTCCGGCTGGCGTCATATCAGAGAGAGCCTCCCCAGCCTCCCGACGATTCCGCGTCTTAAACGCAGGACGTGAGATGCCAGACGCGCTCTCCTCTCTTCCCCGCTCCTCTCTCTTTCTCTCTCATTGTTCGCATCTCTCTCTCTCTTTCTCTCCCCCTCTCCCTCTGTTGTCCCCCTTTCTTCGTTTACTTTTATCTTCTTCTTCTTCTTCTTCTTCTTGTCTTCTTCTCGCTCGTCTGAATCATCGCGAATCAACTCTCTTCCTAACTTCTTCTTTCTCCCTGTCTCACGAAACACGCGGATTTTTGCGCGAATTGCGCGGCGCCGTAAATACCACTCATCTGCAATTCCGATCGGCACACGATCGATCGCTATTGATTCCTTCGTCGGGTTATGACATGCCCCGGCTATTTTCGTGCGCCGTGTCTCCTCTCGATGTTCCCCGCGTGCTGACCGAAGCGCATCGGAGATACCTACACTTCAAAGTGACGAAACGAGAGAATAGGTTTTTTTTTTTTTTGTTTTTTTTCTACCGGTACTCGTAGGAGCAACGGCGCTAAGAAACGATATAGAACGGCGAAGGGAGGATTAAGGTAATTTGATTTCTTCGACGCGATATCGCGCGACACGTGTCACTCCTCGTATTGTGTTTGCTCCACGGGTGCCACTTACGAAATATCTCGAGCGAACTCTCGAGTTTCATCGATTTATTATAACAACCCCACGGTCCCCTTTATCTCGCGCGATACGCACAGTTGGCTCCGATTTTCCCCTCGCCGTCGGTTTGATTCCTTTCGATTTATATGTTCCGCAACTTTCGAGGCGGCCTCGGATAAACATATACCTACACACACACACATACATACATACATGTGTGCGCTTCTATTCTTCATATGTTTAGTCTTCCCCGAAGTCGATAGCCGTTTCGAGATAGCCCTCGTTCAATTTTAATCGCGTTGCACGCGTTCTCGAGTCTTTTATCTCTCCTCATCAGACATTTCACGTTTTCTCTCGACAACGCGAGTGTGTTTACGCCCACAAAAACTTAATAAATGTGTCTATCAAGCCGTTTACATTCTCTCTCTGTCTCTCTTCATCCTTCGCGACGTCAAAATTCAATCACGAGATCGCAGCAGCCTCTCTTTGTGGCCGCGATGCACCAACACAACGCGGTCGGACGATTCTCTCGACGCACACACGCGTCTTTCTTTATTTCTTGGCGTAGCGCGCTTCAACCTTCGCACCATCGATATGACCTCATCTCTCCCGCGAGAAGCGGATGCGTGAGAGACGATTTATCAGGCCGACGCGTCGGCCTCTCTCGTTCTTCTTTCTTTTTTTTTTTTTTTTTTTTTTTGAGTTTCTCGCGCCCTTCTCTCTCTCTTCCGCCGACAGGCAGGCGAGGGATCTCCGTGGCATGAGAAACGCACGCGGGATACACGTGTCGAAAGGCTACGAACGCACCTGAGCGGATCGACCGATCGCGAGAAGCGCGACCAATCGATTCCGTTGCGGGCCTCCTCTCGCCGCCCGCCGCGAGGAGCGGCGCCATTTCTTTGTTCGTCGTCCTTGGGGGTGTATTGACCGATCTAGATGTCCCGCGCGCCCGATCAAAAACGCCTGGGCTATTGTGAGAAAACCCCAGAAAAGACGGGCTGTCACTCTCGCCCGTCGCTAATGTCCGCGTTAACTCGACGAGCTTCCGTTTAGACACGCGTTTTCGAAATCAAGCAAATACCGTATTCAAGATTTGTTCATTCAGAGCTCGGTTTATTGGGATTACAATGCGACAGACTACATGAGACCGAAATGTTGAATTTCGCGTCGGCGTTTCTCACGCCGATCAGTCGAACGTCGAGTCTGTAATTGATCGCGCGACGCTAAGGCGCGCAAATCCGCTTCCCACTTCGCGAAGCGTGATGATGCTGCCGCTTAGAGAGCTCTGTTACAACGCGCGCGAGCCAGATGCGGAGCCGGTCGATGCGCAACGCACACGCGTGTGCGTCGCGCGGCGCTTGAGACACGCATGTGTATAGTTTACCTTCCGTACACGCGGACGCGACGAGACGGCGACGCAAGAGACCACTGGAGTGAGAACCACCCCCTCCGGGTAGGGGAGTGTGTGGTTCGCGGGGGGTTGATTGTGGCGCATGAGTGGATTACGCAATTATCTTATGAACGCGGCGCGTATACGAGTGCTCACGCTCGCTTCACGCGAGGAAGGATGATAGCTCCTGGCCGTTGAAGAGCAGACAGACACGCAGACACGTTACCCACCTACCTACACGTTATCTACGCGCGCGCGCTACACGATCAAACGCGGGGGTCGTACATGCATTCGCACTCGCATCGCGCGCCACGAAAAGAAGTACCTCCCTCCCCCTCACTCCCGGTTTCACTCAAATTGGCGGCATTACGCAATTACTCCCCCTTTTGCGATCTAACCCCGCGTAACCCCCCTCGGTCTTGGTAAATGGGTGCTCCTCTCACCGGGGCGTATCGCGTATACGCACCGGCGAAACTACCTGTCCGTCCGTGTGGGCGAGCACGCCCACCTACCGTGTTGTCGGTGTGTATTTAATCCGCCACCTACCTAGCTTACGCTCGAGTGGGTTTACTTCCCTTTCCCGATCCGGACCTTTGACATTTGTGCGCGCGAAACACATCTTGCGTCGCAAAAAAAGGGAGGAAAAAAAAATAAACAAACGGCGGCCAATCGCGAACGATGCGATCGCGCAGCGTCGACCTCTCCCTCGGGTTTTCGCTTATAGCGAAGCTTCGCTTCGATCTAACGACGAGGCTTTAACAACGAGAAAGAGAGAGAGAGAGAGAGAGAGAGAGAGAGAAAGAGAGAAAAACCGGGGTCGGTATCTCTTCCCGGTTGCGGTCGCTGCGCTCTATCTTTTTCTCTCTCTCTCTCTCTCTCTTTCTCTCTCTCGCGCGCGCGCGATGACTCCTTCCTCAATAATGAATCGCACTATTTTCGGTAATATTAACTGGCGTAACGATCGAAACGTTTTAACGCGACGCAATGCCGCGCCGATCGCTATCGCGCGCGTGCATTCCGTATCATAGCGAGTGTTTAATTATTTCCGTTCGATTCGAGCGACTGCTCGCGCGCGGAAGGAATCGAACAGCCGGCGTCCATTAAACGGTCCGTTAGACGTTCGCGTTGTTAATTAAATTAAAAAAAAAAAAAAGAAAAAAAAAAAAAAAGAAATAGACTTGGCGCGATTTGTTTCTTCTTTCGCGGTTTTTCGCGAGATTTAGCGACAATCGGGGCCAGCAGCGGGCGGCTAAGTATATCTCTTCACGTTTGATCGCCGCCGCCTCTGCCGCTTGTCAGGTCGAAATAAAACGACGCGCGCTCTCCCGTCGCGCGCGCGTTTAAATAATCATTATCGGGTTATGTCCTCCGTGTGCCATTGTTAGAATCGCAGCTCCGTGTGCTCCGTTGAATACGTCAGTGCTATCGATCGTTTTTAATGAATTTTATTAGCAATCTTTATCGTGTCCCGATATACGATGGAAGAAATAATTTCAAACGCGCGAACGGGGCGAGAGCGAGTGTAACCGCGACAACACGCCGCGCGCGGTGAAATTAAATTTCGTCGCGAAAATTTATGTCACACGACAACCGAACGTTTTTTGCACTCGATCGCGACCACGTTGATCGGAACGAAAGAGATGGGGTGATGATCGAATATACAAAGTCGCCGAACGGTCGTCGCGTTTATTTCCACGGAATACGTTACATTATTCACAACAATGTTACTTGGTTTGTTTGTGTACGCGCGGTCTCTCACGTGTGTATTTCGAGCGTGTCGCGCGATTGATTCACCTGTGCTACGAGTTATTCACCCCTTTGCCTATCTTTACGCACTCACACATAACGCGCACGCATGTGACACGCGCACGAGCGAAAGCAACCTCGCGACGACGACGACGACGACGACGACGCGAAAAAGGTGGCCTGCGTCGTCGTTCGAACTACCCTCCTCTCTCGTCTTTCTTCGTCTCTCCTCCCACCTTCTCTCTCTCTTCTCTCTCTCTCTTTCTCTCTCTCGTATTCTAATAGAATTGTCTCCATTATTAATGAGACTGCGCTCGGTTTCAGTGGCGAGCCTCGCTTCCGAGTTACGGGCTTCCGCGTCGGTGTGCGTTCGTGCGTGTACCGGACACGCGGCTGCGTCCCCGGGACGCTCCTTATTTATTCACGCACGCGGTGGAGTATAACTGCCGCCGCGATACGAGGGAAGTTGCCTCTCGGTATGAGAAATAAATGAGTACGCGCGTGCAAGTTCCCGTACGTTTCGCGTAAAAACAACGGGAACGTCAATTTTGAACGACGTGCGTGCTCGACATCGTCTAAGACACGCGCGGTTGACAGAGAAGTTTGTCGAGGAAAATACGCACGCGCTTCTCGAAGTGCGAGTTAAGTATTTTCTTTGCCGACGCGATATTTCCAGAATTTTTTAGATTTATTCGTTTTGTTCAAGACGCCGTTTGATCGTTTTGTAAAAACTCGCGCAGAAATTTTGACTGAATTTAAAAATTCATCTGTTTAAAAAAAAAATGATAATTCACATGTATGTGCGATATGTAAAAATGTATAAATTATTTTTTTTAATGTCAATTTAATGAGATGCAAATTGAGACTCTCAGATGAATTTTCGAATTAAATTTCAATTTCGAATTCCTATGTGTATTAATTTTTGCACGTTTGCAAAATATATTCACGTGACCGTAAATTCTGTGCTACGTTGGACACCATGAGATTAAAAGTTGTTGTGTTCATTTTTGTTGCATAACACACAGGATAAACCTACATCTCTCCAACGATTGGCACTTGATTTTGTTCTAGTTGTTAACAATTTCTGTCCACGTTTACTTTTTATTTGACATTACAGTAAGTTAATTTTGACTTTTTAAAAATCCTCTAATTAGCACTTAAAAACAACAAATCTTTAAAGTGCTAATTATTACATGTTTTATCTTCGTATTTTTTTGTCGATACTTTTTAACAAATTATTATCCCACCACACATTTCATTTTGTGTTGATTTCTATTTGGTGGAAGATTCTTTTTTTTTTTAGCAAAGTTTTTTCGTCAGAGTTTTTGTGTCAACGCGACGTGTTAAAAATTGCAATATTACGTATAATAGCACACAGGGCTCGCTCATACACACACATAAGTTTTCGCGCGATCTCGGGATACTAGTTTCCATTCAAACTTTGTTTCACATGTGTACCGACAGATATCCCGCTTGCCTACTGTCAATCTCTTTTTCTCTCTCTCTTTCTCTCTCTTTTCCTCTCTTTCCTGAGCCCGGCAATTTCGCAACCTCCGCGTGCGCCGCATCGGCGATGCGGAACGTCGTATCTCACGTAAGCGCGCCATTAACTCAAAAATCGATGCACCTGCCGAAAGTCTGGGCGGGCCGTAAATCGCGATACATCGACGATACGCGCGACGCGGTCGCTTCCTCTGCGTCACGTGGCGAAGATAAGATTGAGCACGAACGTGCGAAATGTAAAAAACTAACAAAAAAAAAAAAAAAAAGCAAAAACGTGGCTTAAAACATCGCGGAATGAAGCGGAATACCGCGAGAAGTGTATATACAAGAAAAATTACAGTCGGCATCCGCGCTTCTTGCACAAAGGACGGACAACAACAAAGAGAAAGAGACACAAGTCGAAGGAAGATCCCGCTCGGGAGAGAGACTGGAAAAAGGACAAGCAGGAAATATAGATTACCTCAGCGGAGAGAGAGAGAGAGACTGTAATTGTCTTTAATATCGCGAGAGCACTGTCGGACATAATCAAAGATCGACCGACATTCCGTGGCTGTTATTCCTCGTTCTTCCGCCCCCCGTCCCGATTACATCCCCTGATTGATATATACGCCGCGCTGCCCTGTATCTCTATTATAGACGAAGCCTCTCTCTCCCGTCTCTCTATCTCATGAGGCAATTCCGCGAAAGTGCGGCTCCACGCGGCAATTAAAGAAGACGACCGACCCGCTCAGTGCATTAAACACACGAGGTTTTAGTCCTCCGCTTAATTTAAACTAATGCAGTGTGCGCGCGACATCATTTTTTTTTTTTTCCAGGACAAAAACCACTCGCGTTCTCTAACAATTCGCGTTTCGACAACGCGATTCGCTTGTCGATTTAATTTGAGCGTTTTCTAATCTTTGTCTTAAATTTGATTTCGCTGCGACGCGGACATTTTGTAGCAAATCTTTTTATCACCCGAGAACGTAGCGTCTGCGAAAATATATTCGGTCAAGATATTCCCGTGCGAGAGAATCGCGCGTATTTCGTTTTGTCCGCAACATCGCGGAGAAATCGCGAGAGCGGAATAGAGAGCGTGTAACCTGGTTGCACCTGTAGCCGTCGATCCGGAACAATCGAAGCCGAGACGATAATGAGAACGACGGGGGTCCGGGTTCGTCGACTTCCCTTTTACCCCCGATCGCTCGCTCTCCGTCGTAATTTTTTTCATTTCTCTTGCCCCTCCCCTCCCATCCACTCCTTATCGTCCCCGTTCTTCAGCCGAGGTAGTCGTCTCCATCGGTCGGAGATAAAGACATCCTTTTTCTAAGGACACGACGGAGAAGAAGGACGCGACGGACACACACACACACACACAGGGAAAAAGCTTCCCTTGTCGCGCGCTTTCTGTGCAAAGGATCGGCCGCGCACGGGATTACGCTCGTGTTGGTGTGAAGAGTGTGCGGTGGATGTAACCCGGGGAAACACACTTCGCTCGTGTTCCTTCGCGCGCCGCGACCGTCCGAACTTTTCTTCGCGAAATACTCTACCGCGCGAGAAAGAGTCGCGGCGCGGCGGAAATTATCAAGGAAAACTCGAAATATTCGATTTCAGCGCCTCGCCATTGTCGGAATAAAGTTCCGCATTGACAGCGTAAACGAAATATCACTATCAGACGTTAAGATAAGTATCGCGACGGGATGGAAATTTTTTACCCTGGAACTAAATATATTCGAGAGCGCGGAAACAGTTTCTCGTAAAAAAAAAAAATAATAAAAAAAAAAAAAAAAAAAAAAAAAAAAAAAAAAGAGACGACGATGACTTTATGGTACACATTAACTGAAGAGAGTAGAGAGCGTTAATGTGTCACGCGGGATCATCTCGCGAAATGATATTATTGGCGGAATAAGAGAAATGTAGCGCTAATGTTAATCCGAACCGGAACGNACGTTAAGATAAGTATCGCGACGGGATGGAAATTTTTTACCCTGGAACTAAATATATTCGAGAGCGCGGAAACAGTTTCTCGTAAAAAAAAAAAAAAAAAAAAAAAAAAAAAAAAAAAAAAAAAAAAAAAAAAACAATCGCGGAAAACGACGATGATGTAATTTCGCGAGTTATTCGAGAGCGTTAATGTGTCACGCGGGATCATCTCGCGAAATGATATTATTGGCGGAATAAGAGAAATGTAGCGCTAATGTTAATCCGAACCGGAACGTTGCATAATTAACTCGTGTGAGGGAGCGGAAGGGGGGAGGAAGAGGGAAGAAGTGTTTCCGATAACGATCTCGTAATCTAATCAACGTGTCACGTCCGCTTAATACTCGTCATCCGTCCTGGGATAAAGCCGTCCCTGCGGCTTTTCAGAGAAATCACATAATATAACCCGTGAATAATCAGCGCACGGGCGAATTTCGTAGGACGCTGAATTTAAAGCTCGCGAATTTACTTTCTGAGATATTAAGCGGGGTCTTTTACCGAGAGATTTCACCGTGGAAGAAGGAGGAGAAAGAGGACGAAGAGGAGGAGGAGGAGGAGGAGGAGGCAATGCGCAATCTCGCGTCTCAATTCTGTGTTTCCCCGAAAATTCTGGCGCTAACTGCGTCACGCGCGCATGAGAACACGCAGCGTTTCAAGTTTTGCGTGCAGGTTTGCGTGTACGCGCGCAAGTGACGCGCGATCCCTGGGCTCTCTCATGGAAAATCCTTATTCGCCGCGCGTCTCTCTCTCGTGAGGTTAGATCCTAGCCACTTCTATCACCCGGGTCTCTCGTTACTACCGACGAAAGCCGCACCGGGTGCGGCGGAACGAGCGAACGAGGTCGGGGGGACGAGGGGGTGGCGAGAAAGAGAGAGAGAGAGAGAGCAAGAAAGACAGAGCGCGCGTCGTGTCAGGCGTCCCTCCTGCGGCCCTTCGCGTCACCCTGTGCGAGCGCCCCGCCTCGCCCTTTCTTCCTTCGTTCGCCGAGTCGGCTTTGAGCTTGCAGCTTTTTGCGGGGTTCAACCACCTCGCGCGACTCGGAACGACGAGAGAGAGAAAGAGAGAGAGAGAGAGAGAGCGACGCACGCAGAGGCCTCGTCGGGGCGCTCACGCAACCTCCTCGTCTCGGTTGCCGAAAGCGGTGCCTTAACGTGGCCCGCCGTCTCGTTTGCGCCCCCCGCCGGCACGTTTTCCCCGCGCGCAACCACCCCCGTCCGCGTGTCCTGCCTGTCTGAAGGCTCAACCCTCGACCATCCCCGCGCGCGCCCCGTAGACCGCCGCCGCCACTGCGACCGGCACGAAAGACGTTACGAGAGAAAGACAGAGAGAGAGAGAAAGAGAGAAAACCTCGCGCCTGCATCGACCACGCGAGAAAATTGCATCGTTGCGCTTTAAGCGTTACGAGTGGCGAGCGTGGCGAATCGCTCGATGGTTGCTTTCGGGAGCTGCGGGCGGGGGAGGCGATGCTCGTTACGTGGCAGATGCGATACCGTTGCAATCACGACGAAAAGAAAAAGAGCGGAGGATTCCTCTTAAAGGGATTTTTAAAACTCTCGAGAGTTGAGCCGAGATTGTTGAGCGCGAAATTAACGAATGCAAGATATGTCACGCGAAACGAGATAATAGCTTATCTATAATCACAAAACATCGAAACTCGACGGATTTTTATCAAACGCGCAATTGACGCAAAAACCAAACGAGATAGAAAACTTTTTACCGCCCCTTGTGTTCCGAGATCTTTAATCGGTTTTTTTCTCCCGTTTCATTCTTCTTCCTCTCGTCACGTTAGCGATTTCTTTCGCCGCTGAATGTACAACGGTTGAAAGATCATCTGTTACGTCAGTTTGTCGAAGCGCTAATTACACATAAACGGGATCGACGGAATCGGCATAAAGATCCCGGGGACGACGGGATTCCGCGTTTAAGGTGCGAAACGCGCGGGGGGTGAGAGAGGATGTGTGTGCGTGGTGCAAACCCCGGGGTTGAGGAGGAAGGAGGGAGGTAGTGTGCACACGTGCGTCGCGCTTCGCTTTCCACGAGAGGTTACGGGCGGAGAGAGCGAAGGACGAGGGTGCGAAGAGGGGTGCTCTACGTGAATCGCGATAGTGAGAGGGAGAGAAGAGACAGAGGGGCCGGAAGAGGGGGAGCGAGAGTAAACAGAATTTGCATGGAAACAGTGTGCCAGTGGGTCGCGTCGAGCTGCGGGTATTTAACGCTGTTCACTTCACCCCCCCTCGCCGAACCTCTTGCCTCTCTTCATCGCCACCCTCTTGAACATCGCACCCTCCCTTTCTCTCTCTTTCTCTCGCCCTTTCTGTCTCTTTTCTACTGTGGCCGCTCTCACGTTTCGCTCTCTCCCTCTCGCTCGCAGTTTCCTCTCACTTTAATGTAGCCGCGAGGAAATTGCTCTTTTTAACCGGTAGCATAATTCTTCCACAGCCGACGCGGTAAACGCATTACGTGGCGGCGCGACATTATGCATGTAAACGCGGCATTCAGGGGGATGAATGGGCAAGCGCGCGCGCGCTCGTCCGATTCGCGTCAGTTTCCGAGGGGAAAACGCGGCGACGCGTGCGCGATTCCCCAAGTGTGACACGGTCGTTTCGCGACTCAATTTTTTGTTTTTTGTTTTGTTTTTTCCTTTGAGGTCGTCTCCCATAAACACCGAAAGGGCAACGGGGATCGGAACGAAATCGTCGCGAATGATTTAGGGAAGGCGCGAAGTGCTGCCCTGAGGCTGGCGAGGGGATTTACGGGCGCATATTTTCAGTAGGAGATCCTCAACGCGCGCGTCGCGCAAAGCCGGCGACGCGCTCTGCTTCGCGAGCGCGTCTGAAATAAGAGCGAGTTTACGCAAGAGCCTTTTCTTCGCCGTGTGTGTGTGTGTGTGTGTGTGTGTGTAAAACGGTCCGGCGGAATATATCAGACTAAGTTTCACGGCTCGCGTGCGTCGAGAATTTACGATCGCTCGGTGGCCGCGAAATTCCGCGACGACGTTCCGTCTCGGCGAGTTGAATTTCACACACACGTACGTTTGCGGATTTGAAAATTCTTTTTTTTTTTTTTTTCGCGCGGAAACGCGACGCGGCAAACAGGGCGGAAGCGTCGCCGCGACATAACAGACGATTACAACGTCTAATAACCTTGCCACTTGACTGGTGTACTACTACTTACTGAGAGAGTGGAAAGTTTCGAGTTTGAAAGCTACTTTGACTAGCGGCAGCTAGTCGGCGAAAGGGGCCAGGAGAAGCAACGCGGCGACGGCGGCGGCGGAGGAGGTTGGCGGCGGGTGTAACGAAGTTCCTTAACGAGGCTACCCATTTTGTCGACTTAACTTGATCGATAACTGTTCGCCCTATAACGCGCTCTTCAACCCGCGAGGGCGGGCACGTCGCCGCCGCGCGGGCATTATGCGGATTTCAAATGCGAATTAATCTGCTTACCGAGCGCGACCGAAGGAGAAGCGCTCGACCGTGTAAATTAATAAAAAGGCGGAAGAGAGAGAGAGAGCGAGCGAGCGAGAGAGAGAGAGAGAGAGTAGCTTTTTATGCGAAGCATTTTTGTGTTGAGCTTTAATTGCACCCTCGTTTAGGGAGTGGGTGAAGATTTTAACGGCGTCCGACTCCCGTCGAACGCACATGAGGAGCGGTGATTTGCATCGATGCGAACATTTGTTTCCCGTTTGTGTCAAGTTCGCGCGCGGAACGACGCGCGAGAGAACATTTATTTGAGACACGAACTTGACCGGTTTTTGCGCCCGGTGTACAATAATTTTAATTAACAACGCGACGACGCACCTAGAAAGTTGTCCGCGATCTCGTTAAAGTCGTTTCGCGTTCCTTAACGATTTGGGAAAACAAAACTCGCCGATCGAAGACGAGAAACGAAGTTGGCGTTGGTTGAATCTCCTCCGCGTAGAAGTTTCGTCGCGACGCCGCCCGCGTGTTTCGGCGACAAATCCGGCGCTGTGTTTCCTCCGCTCCTTTTCCTTTTCTTACTTTCTAGTTACCGAGTCGCTTCGAGTAAGTAACAACAGAAAATCCTGACGTCAGCGGGTTCTCGGGATTTCTAGGTCGACTTTTTCGGAGGGGAAGGGAAGGCAGACGCGCAACTTGTGCCTATCTGCGCGTTTTTTCTTTTCTCAAAAATCCGGAAGTTGTCATTTTTTTTTTTTTTTTTTGAATTCTTGCATAAGATCGCCGACACAAACGTTGGCCTTGAATGTTGGAGCGACTTAATTAAGCTGTTAGCCGATCCGCTCCGTTTGGTTGTGTATTTTCTTCTCGTTTAAGTGCGTTCATTCCGTCGCGCTTGGTCGCGAAATATAAATTTATAAACGAGTAACCGATTTAAAGCCCGAAGAAGGATGGCGCACCACCACCCCACCACCACCACCACCACCACGAGTACCACGTTCTAGGATTAACGCGTACACGCATCTCGAGTCTGTCCTACACCCACGATACCCACCCGATTCCGCCGTATCCTGAAGAGGAGGCGCAGGCGGCGATGGTAGCGGCGGCGGTGGTGGCGGCAGAGCGCGCGCGACGGCGGCGGACACATCAATAATTACCCATGGCGGCGCGGGGTGGGCAAGACGCGGCGCAGGGCATCGGGCGAAAGGTGGAGGAGACGGAGGGTGGACGACGGAAGAGAGAGAAAGAGAGATAGATAGAGATAGAGATAGAAAGAGAGAGAGAGAGAGAGAGAAAGGGGAATGAGACTGGAGGGAACGACGCAGAGGGAGGCGCGGGAGGTTCGGGTGGAAGAAGAGGAGGAGAAGGAAGGACGGAGGAGGAAGAGGAGGAGGAAGAGAGGAAAGAGGAGTCTCGGGTCAACCGGGGTCAAGTCGCGCCACCAGACGCAAGCCGCGCTGCCACCCTCCTTCGACCCCTCGCTTCGTCTCGTCCAAACGACCCTGCCACACTTTCCCCTCTCCTCCTCTCATTCAACCCCCCTCGGTTTCCTCCACCGCTCGTCTCCCACGCCGCCCTTCTCCGTGCCCTATCCAAACCTCCGCCGCGCTTCTACCTTCGCTTCCTTCTAGCCGCAAGGGCCGCGGCGAGGGGTGGGTGGTTGGTTGGCTGGTCGGGTGGATGGGTGGTTGACCACCCACCCGCCTTTTCCCCCCGCGCGCGACGTTCGGCTCTCACGCACGCACCACAGCACCGCGTCCGACGACATCTCCGCTGCCGGTGCACCGCTGCTCGTGAGGGCGGCTTTACGACGGCCTCGCGCCGTATAAATTCGGTTGGGCGGTTCGAACGGCGGTTCGTTCGTTTCTCTCTCGGGCGACGAGAGAGCTTTTCCTCGCCCGAAGACGCGGCATGTACTCTTCGTCCCCGCGGACGAGGTGTGTATATACGTTTCGCGCCACATATCTCAGGACTCGAACAATCTCTTTCGTCGAGAACGAAAACGATCTATTCCCCCCTTTCTGGGGAAAGATGCTAATTCGGAGAAACGTTAATTTTCGTCCGTTTTTCTCCTCGAGCGAAACTTCGGGCCTCGCGCGAGGCGCGAGATACATAACTCAGGCACACAACAGTGTAACTGTATCAACTGAAGTTTCGCCGAGAATAATCCTTTGTGTCTCACCGGCGAGACAAAGAATCAGATAAAACTCAGTTAATCTCAACTAATATTAATCCACTGAAACACAAAGCCGAAAGAGTTGGAGAGAGAGAGGGGGGCTGTTCTCTTTCGCACACGATACCGCGGACCTTGCCACCTTGGTGAGAAAGAAGCGCTCTCGAAGTAATTGTGTCAAGCGTTTTCGCTGAGTTTCGTCGATACTATCGTTTTTCATTTCGTTAGGCGAACGTGGCCGAGAGAGCGAGAGCGAGAGAGTCTCTTTTTCTCTCTTTCTCTTCGTTATTCTATCAAAATCCCCCCCCGAACGGTTCGTCCTCTCTCATCCTCCCGCTCTTTCCATAGGGGGTGGCTACGTGTGTCGTGTGTACGCGCGCGTGTGCACACACAAGGGAATCGGTCCAGGATCTGCGCGCCCGGTCTCACGCACGGCGCGGCGGATACGCGCCGGGGTTCTCGATTTCGCTCGCGCGGCACGTCGCCCGTAAACGGAATCTTCCCGGAGCTTTCGCGAAGCTCTGCGTACGGACACAACACTATATATATATATATATATATATATATATACATATATATGTGGGGGCACAGCGAGCTACGTCGTGTGGGAGCGGCGGGCGAGAAATAAAATGCCCCACGTTTCTCGCTTTTTATCGTTCGTCCACCGTGGCCGGGCCGAGCGTGTCCAGAATTCCTTGTCCGCAGTCAGTGATACCGTCGAGAATCGCGCGATCTCGACGCGTCTTCGCGCGTCCGACGTGCCATCGAAATTTCATCGCCATCGCGTTTTCGCCGTCTCCATCTCTCTTCTTTTCTCACGCCTTTCCTCGCATCTTTTCGCATTCCCCTTATCCGCTTTTAAAAAAAGCGTTAAACCGAAGCGCAACCGCGCGACGTCGTTAGCGTCGCTTTGTCATCGTCGAGCGCGACATAATCGGGCGGTGATTGAGAAAAATCCGAGATAAGCGTTGCAGCACACGCAACGATCAGGAACGTGTAACGTTCATTTCTTTTCTTTTCATTCTCGAGACACGCGAGAATTAAGTATTCGACTCGTTAAAATTCCTCTTTTATTTTATTTTAATTTTTTACACGCGCAATACACACGCGCGTCTTTGAGAGACCCTCTCGCGAGAAAAAGCGCGAATCGAGAGAGGAGAAGATCCCGTCGAACACAACGCTGCTTACACACATCCCAATCGATATGTATTATATTCTCTCCCGGACGCGCGTTCCCGGGAGAATCATACACGTCCGGTCAATTACTCTCCGAATCGTCAAAGGCCCGCGTACTTCGTAGAAGAGAAATGACATAATTACGATAATTGATCCGGAGCATACTCCGGGCCTTTGTCAACCTCCGGCGTTAGGTCGAATTCCGTCGACACAAACGCAACTTGCCCCGCGGTCTCATTTGATCCGCGTAAACCCACCTATTCTTCGCCTCGCTCTTCCTCCTCGTTCCCGCTTGTCTCTTTCTCTCTCTCTCTCTCTCTCTCTCTCTCTCTCTCTTGCCTGCTCGCTGGTCGATCCTCTCCCCCGCCTTCTTGGATGAGAACGACGACGACGACGACGACGACGACGACGACGGGCACGCACGACGTCGAATATCCGTCTGGCCGCCCAACTTTACTGCGAGGGGCCAACCGACTGGAAGGGGGACGAGAGGACCGGGGAAACGCGCGGTAGGAGGTGGTTCGAGGGACAGACCCGAACCAGAGTTCGTTCACACCGGGCTGCTCGTCAGACAACGGGCCGGAGGGACGATAATATTCGGGATCGGGGCGTAAAACTTTGCTCCGGGAAAAGAGATAATCGGCCTCTCAGAAATTGCCCGTCGAAGTCGTCGTCGTCGTCGTCGTCGTCGTCGTCGTCGTCGCCAATTCGTCGAGGACGCGTCCGGCAATAAATCGTCCGTCCGTCGCGCGCATCGCCGATTTGCACGCTAAAGCGTCACTTTTCGTCGAGAAAGAAAAATAAAGAAAGGAGACGGAACCAACAAACGCACAAGTCCCCGTTGCACGGGGAAACGTCGTTTCGAGTCCGCCGTAATCTCCCCCGGATTCTTCGAAATTCCGAACTTGCGCGGGGCAAGATTCGGTAAAACTTCTAATTAAATCTCTGAGCGGCGCGAGTTGAGATTATAATCCGCTTGTTAAGCAAATAGCGCGCGTCAATCGTTCGCGCCCTTGAAATTTCTTCCCCACCACGGTGTTCGCCGGAAAAAATCTCTCTTTAACATTTTGAAATAAATACACGCGTGTGCGTGACAACAACTTCCTTTCCCGTGCTCGAAACCCGGCGCGAGTTTCGAACGTAATTATTGCGACTTCGCGCCTGTTCGATGCCGAAAACGGCCGCGTGTACAGAGCAATAACCGACGCGTTCGCGCGTCAACGCCACTTGTCTCTCGGGGGACGCGTTGGGACCCTCGAATTTTCGAGTGCGTTCTCGTCCGTAGGGTAAAACACACGAGGGTTCACACCGCCGCACCGGTCCCCACCCTCTTTCCCCGGTCTATTTCGGTTGTTCCGTGCACGTTACGGCGCGCAAATTAAAGCGGAGAAAGTGATTTGGCAGCCGGACGTGCATCGCTGCGTGGCGAACGTTAGTTCGTCAGTTACGCGATCGTTCACTTCTTTTTTTTTTTTTTTTTTTTAAATACGTTTCAATAGATCTCACAACTCGCACAGTCCCTTGAAGGAATTCTCTTTAAGGCGCCACTCTTCCGCGCTCCTATTAACATCCTTAACGATCCGACACGTTTACCTACTGATTTCTGTTCTCGCTTAATTGTTTCTCCTTTCTCCGCAATTCTCTTAATTGAATTTACTTAAGTGAAAGTCGCTATTAACAAATTAATCCGTCGCTATTCCGAAATTTCTTTACTTCGACAATAAATTACGGAAAAAAAAAAAACGATTTGCCAGGACGAGAAGCGAGAAAATTCATTTCACTAGGTATATGACCAGCACAAGAAAAATTCGCTAAACCTGTTGAGATTTTTGTCTCGCCAAAACAAAACATTCAACAATTCCTCTTGCTGGCTATGTGAAACATTTTTTTTTTTGCCATTAAGCAAGCTGTCAATCTTTTTTGATTCAATCTTCCAAGTATCTCTTCATCGATTTCGTGTCTGCTTATTTGATTTTATTTTGAATCCTGTGTAATCATTTAGTCAGAACTCTAATCCTGTCATTTATGTCCGACGCGATTTTTCAAAACGTTGCAAAAGATTTGTAAAAATTCACGGATCGTTATTCAACATTTTCTAAATTAACGAAATAACATTAGTTTTGATTTTTTTTATAATGTCTGATTTTCAAAATCGCTCGGAAACAAGGATTGAGGATTGAGTTAGTTTAGTGTTTTTTTTCCTTTGTTCGATAATCGAAAACAGAACTAGAATATTATAATATTTTTTCCCGTAAGAAGCGTCTATAGCCGCTATTGCGATAAAAAAAAAAAAAAAGTTCCGAGTCGTTGAGCATATCAAACCGATGTCATAATCGACGCTAGCCAATAACTCTCCGCGGGCGCAGAAAAAAAAAAAAAAACTAACGGTCTTTTATATATCCACCTGCCTCCTCCCGTCGATACAATAAAACAATCGATTCGCTTTGGTGTCTTGTCCTTTCGCGGCGAGACGACTTGCGGGTTCTCTCGTCACCTCGACAGGTGGAGAGCCGAAGAAAAAGAAAGAAACGTAGAGGAAAGAGGAAAAAGAAAAAATAGCGAAGCGAGCGAGCGTCGAAGGCGAGAACGGGGGTTAAAAGAAGGAGGAGGAGAAGGAGAAAGAGGACGGAGAGTCGGCGGGGTATATCGCCGGTTGGTTTGGAACACGGCAACTCACGGGGGTTGGAGGTCGAAGGGATGGCGACGGGTCGTTGCCCGAAAACGCGGCACTGTTATTGTCCCTCTCTTCACCCCTTTCTCTTCTCCTAACTCCGACTTTGGTGTACACACGGCTCTCGCACGCACGCACGCACGCACGCACGCACGCACGCACGCACGTACGCATGCACGCACGCACGCATGCATGCATGCACGAACAACACACGTGAGGCACGAACGCGTGAACGAGCACCGGCTGCGGCCACGACGACGCACACGCATCGCCTGCCTAACGACGCGTACGAACACGCGCGCGCGCGCTTGTGTGTGTGTGTATGTGTGTGTGTATGCAGTCTGGCGATGTAGCGCCAGAATGTATGTCTCTGCATGTACACTCGCGGGAGTTTCTCACGAAAATTCCGATGGAAACCCTTGCGTTAAATGAATGCAAAATTTTCGGGTTCGAGTTGCGTGTTTTTCCAGCTCTTACTTGAAATAATTTAGTTTACGCGAAATGATGTTGCAAATAAGAGTGCGCCCTCGATGTTTTGCGTGGACCAAGTTATTTTTAGTAACAAAATATATAATGTAGTAAATAACGCAGCTGGCACGAAAGAGAGTCGAATCGAAAATTCAGTGATGTGGTTGGAGACAAATAACGCGATGTATGTGTGTGTGTGCGTGAAGGGGTTAAAATTGATTCAGACTTTTCGAAAGAGAGAGACCACGCGTCATTTGATCTTTCTCCTTCCTCTCCGTTATCGGTGTGCGATTACGCGGTCTTGCAATTAGAATTCAAATTGTTAATAAAATTACGTCACGTGTAAAGTGTCCAAAATACAATTCGGTGTCACAGACCGAAAGTTCGTGGAATTATCACTGACAGATTATCATGGGATGTTTTTACAAGTCAGTTAATTTGTTAATAAAAATCTGGAAGTGAAGAAAATAAAATTTATTTGAAATAAGTGAAACATAAAATATGGAGAAAAAGTTACGTCAGAAGACTTTATCGATTTCTTCTCCAAGTGCGAGACGAAAGAGAGAGCGAGAGAGAGAGAGAGACAGAGAAAATTGCACACAGTCTAAAATCACACTCGCAAATTCGTCTGGACGCGCCTCCACTATTATAACGCAAAGAATAAAATTCGATAAATCTATTTGCGGCATCGAGAAAACATATCCGCGCGAAGATGCGTACGTACGCGCGATCGTTGAGCGCTCTCTCTCTCTCTCTCTCTCTCTTTCTCTCTCAGAACGCACTGAATAACAGGTAACGCGAGAACGGAAATTAAAGAACGGAATCCGCCGCGAGACGCGACGTGACGGGAGAGAAAAAAGAAATCTTCGCGCGAGCACGTACACTTGTATTTCCGGAAAACTTGCGCCGCCCGATCCGACCGATTACACGGGGAGAAGGAATGAGAATGGGGTGGAGAAGGGAGGAGGGCGGGGGGAGAAGAACGTTTTACGTGTGCGCGGATGTATAATCGGAATTTCCGGCGCCGAGCAAAATCTGACCGTCGCGATCAATGGTTAACCAGGATCGTCGGCGCGGTGCGTAAAATTCCGTATCTGCATACTAAAATACGCCGAGCCGGTGTTCTCTCCTGTTTTTTTTTCTCTCTCTCATTTTGCTCTCCCTCTCTCACTCCTCGGTTCAATCTGTCGGAGCGCGCGGTAAGCCGTGCGCGCCCCTCCGTCTCTCGCCCCGTTACTTTTCGTTATTTCGCGGGCCCCCGGCAAATCGCGCCGCGCTCTCAACGTCCCCGCCGCCTTAATCAGATCGCGAAATTAGATACTCCCCTTCCCAGATCCCCGCGCGAATATCACGCGCCGCGCGACATCGGCCTCGTTACACGTCTCGCCGATGCAAATACCATTCGAGAAGGTTTGCGGAAGAAAAGAGATTACACGAGTAAGCAGAAAGTTCTTTCCGACTCGAAACCGGAGGTTGGAGTCGCGCCTCGCTCTCTGATCGCGCACGTTCGTGTCGGCGCTGATTCTGTATTATCAGGTAATGAGAGCTAATTTAAAATTAAAATTTGCAACACAAGCGACGAAAAGATAATGTGTATATACAGTTCAAGTAAGGATTCAGGGTTGATACTGGGTGTGTGTTTGCGTGCGATTGTGTTTGGTTTTCGTCGAATTGTGCAGGTGGATGAAAAATCATTTCGATCCCCGTGTTGTCTTTTTCGGTGATTAACCGGAGTGAAAAAATTAAAAAGACGACAGCGGTCGCGAAGTGAAATTTACTTTACTTAGTCACTTAGTCGAAAACACAAAACTCGTAATACACGCCACGATGAAAACCTGAAACAACAGAAAGAAACTTTATATTGAAGAAGATTCAATATAGGTTGAAGCTGATCTACGTAATTTAATAAAATGAAAACAAAAAAAAAACACACATGCATCAACGTCCAATGTATTGACTCGCATTGATCCTAAACTCTTACTTGAACTTTTCACGAGCTTATTTATTTATTTCGTTATCGGATTTTGTCTGCGAGAGAAACTACATGTATTTTCAAGCGTACATCAGTTTGCTGTTTATTGTTTCGTGCAACGCTTTCGAATTTTATTCACTTTAATCTCATCATAATTCTCTCGTCAGTTTTAATTTTCCTTGACAAGTTTTGAAGAGGAATTTTTATTTTTATCATGTTTTTTTATTTTTTTATTTTTCTAGTGACTTTTTTTTTTTAATCGATTTTTCTGTTCATTTTATTTGTTTTCAACTGATTAGGAGTTGGATGACCATCTGATTTTGTTTATTGTGTACCGACGTGCAACTTGTCATCTTTGAGGTGAAAATTTTTATTATCGCGAAGCGTTTGTCGTAAATCTTCAATTTTGTTGCGAATTGCAATTTGTAAATTTTTTATACTTGGTTGCTTACTGAAGAAAATTCTTCAAAGATCGAATGAAATTTCGCAAAAGCATATATGCGAACATCTTGTGTGTATTGCTTGTGTATTTGTCTTTTATCTGTTATTTTCACGAGCGGTATCTATTTATTTATTCAATAACACACGCAGTGTCTATTTATTTATTTAATAATACATGTATTGTTTTTCTTTTTCTTTTTTCCAACCATGCGTCAGAAGGGGATTTATCCTCTTCTGATCCCCTTCTTTTAGAGGATTTATCCTCTTTCTCTTTCTTTTTTCTCGATCTTTGGGTTCGAATCGTCTTCAGTGTACCAAGAACGAATTCAGTACGAATTATATGAGACTCGCGGAACGCTCGTGGAGAATTGCGCGCGGATTTATCGCGAGTGCTACCGACCGACCGACGACGAGGGGAGTTATACGACGAGCCGTTTGTGCAGTCGATAACGCGGCTTGCACTTTGCATTGTTGGCGGGAAGCCGGACGGCGACGTTTACTGCCGGCGACGTGTCAATCCATACCGGGCTTTTACGAGCGTCTGCGTGAATTCCGCGCGCGGCCTTGTCCCAGGCAGCGTCTCGTCGTCGTCGTCGTCGTCGTCGTCGTCGTCGTCGTCGTCGCCGCCGCAGACCGACGTCTGCGCCGTCAGCTCGGGCCGGTGCATCGTCAACGACAACAAATGCATTAGACTTTATGGCGGCTGGCTCGTTAACCCGCTCCGACTCCCGCGCGCTCCCTCCGTCGCCCTCTTTCGCCCCGCCGCCTGTTCCTCCACCCGTCTGCGCCGCTTCAGAATCGTCCAGACTTTCGGCAGACGGCCGCACCTGGATCCGATCGTACACGCGCCCACCCCACCGCGGATTTTCACGCGACCCTCGCCCCCAACAACCGCTCCCGTTCCCGGGCGTATTCTGTGTTCAACGGAAACTCGACGCGGGTCTCTCTACGTTGCGCGCCGTCGTGATGTTCTCTCGTCTACGGAACTTTGCGAGACACAAATGCATTTTAAAACAAATAAATTCGATTCGACTGCACTTGGAAACAATCACGCGCCCGTGCGATTGTTTGGCATTTTATGTTATCGGTACTGCGCGAATGAAAGCGCCCTTGAAAGAACTCGCCGCGCGAAACTCTCAAGTAAAAATTCCGCACGCATATTTTTCGAACGCGATAACTCCTCTCGGATTTTAACGAACAATGAACGCTATCGCTTTACACACACACATACACACACACACACACATAAAACAGTTTGTTTGCGTTTGCTGCCGCGTGTTCCGCTGAGTGGCGGCTGACGGTCGCGCGCGAATCGTCATCGATTAAACTTCAAACTCGATAAACCGCGTACAACGCGCGATAGAAAACGCTCCGCGCGCGCGTGTCTTCGTTCCGTTCGCGGCCTTTCATTTGTAGTCAAATGAAGCTGATAGTACACAGACTCCCCCGCGTAATCTGTCCATCGTTGCATTTGTACCATTGCGCCTCGTATCGCAAACGCGCGCTCGCGCTTACGGCCATCGTTATGAAATGCGGATCCGCGTGCCGCGGGAAAAGGGGAGAGAGAGAGAGAGAGAGAGAGTTGAAAAGCGACGCGTAATAAATGCGCTTTAATGAAGCGTAATGCACACACGTGTGACGCGAAAGCGCATTATTTCGGTGAAAAATATTTTTACGGCAACAGAACAATATGAAAATAACCACAAAGATATCGTCGCGAATATCGCGTATCGCGCGCGCGCGCGCGCACGTAATACGCGCGGTAATAAAACGTATAAGCGGAAAACGCGACCGACCGGCGGGGCAGATAAAGCTGCTTTAATCGAGTATAATGAAAAACAAGCGCTAATAATTTACATTAAAAATAATCGAGAGAGAGACGAAAATGGAAAAAAAGACGGCGCGACTTTTCGCTTGTTTAATTATTTCTTGCCAACGACCAATGAAACGTAAAAGTGATTAAAAAAGAGAACAATAAAAAATTGAAAATTTAATTATAAATCGAAAGCTCCTAAAACACATGCAACGTTAACGAGCGTGATTTTTGTTTTCAAATATTTTGTCATTTTTTTTAGCGCGGTTTTTAACATTTCCCAGCGTACACTTGGAAATAAATTTTCCGAATATAACAATTTTGAATTAGTTGAAATATTCCGGGAAATGACTCGCTATAAACTAGCAGAAAGCCTTTTAATGCTACTAATTAGTTGTTGTTAAATATACACGCGCGAAATAATATACACAGTTCCGATTTTTATATTTTTATATTTTTATATTTTTAATTTTAATAAAACGAACTCGCGCGACCGTGTGTGTATGTGTGTGGGAGCGTCATGGAACTTGGCAAACATGAAAAATTCGGTTTAATCTGCACGTGTGGGAAGGACGGACTCGCCGAAGACCGGGCAAAAAGTGAGGTTCTCCACGGACAAGAAGAGCGAGAGGGGAACGACGATGGAAGCGCGCGATTCCGTCGCGCCCGGAAATTGTTCGAGTCGCTCAAAGTAGCGGAAACGCGGCGAAAAACCACGGCGGTAAAATAGGAAGATGGGACGGGGCATCGAACGATCCCTCGGGAACCCTGTGATTAGGCGGCCGGAAAAATGCGACCGACATTAATAGACCCCCTTTAAGGGGCACGACCCGGGGATAGCCGGCGCGTCTGTTTTTCCTCCGTCTTCCTGACTCTCCTAACAAATGCCAGGCTATCCCCGTCACGTTCTCCGCCCGATAGATTATCGTCTCTCTCTCTCTCTCCCTCTCTTTCTCTCTTTTTCTCTCTCTTTCTTCCTTCCTGCCGCGCTGCGATGCCGGTGCGGCATCACGAAAAATCGGTTATCGGCAGCAACCCCGTGAGCGGCATTACGGAATACAATAGTCGAACGGATTTTCGAGTTTAATCCGCGGCGTGCCACCGATAGTCGAACGCCAAATTTGGCAATTTATCGTATTGGGCTACATCCCCATTTTTCGTGATCTGTATTAGCAATTCCTTCTCTCGTGTTGAAGTGCCTATTGCATTTTTAGAACGCAATTCTGTTACCATATTTTCCAATCTATTGTTGTCAGCGGAGGAGTTTTATTCTAGAAATTTCTCGAAATTAAATCAAATAACGTGCGACCTTTAATTTCTGTTTGATGTAATTTTTACATTCTCAATTTTAATGCGCGCGGATGACAATTATATGTTAATTTGATAACTTAAAGAACAATCGCAAATTAATCAAGAGCGATTTAAATTATTACGTCGTTGTTAATCTCATTTGAACAGAGTGAAAATTGAATTAAGAGGGTTACATTATGTTTCAATATTAATTTTGAATTTTTTAAATATATATAAATTTTTTTTTTTTCATACGTGAAATTTTTTGCGTACCGCGAATTATTTTCATACGCGAGCCACTCAATTAAGAAATTCGATATCTCCTTGCCGACTCGATGGCGTATCGCGTTATACACAGAATGTGACATCGATTTGGCCGGAAATAAACCTGAAATATACAGCCCGCGATTATTAAACGCTTCTGCCGATAAATCGCAGGCCGGACGCGTTGCAAAGCGTATCTTCTATTTCCGAACATTTTGACCCAAATTTTCCGTCGTCGCGTGTATGAGCTCGAACGAAATATATCGAGTAACGACCCGCTCTCTTTCTCTCTCTCTCTCTCTCTCTCTCTCTCTCTCTCTTTCTGTCTCTCGCGAATACGAAGAGTAATTAAATTTCCGCGGCGCGTATTAATCCAATTACATCACGGCGGGCCGATGTAGTCGTTGTAACCGTTCCGCGCGATTCTCGACGAATCGGTGCATCGAGGCGATAACGATCTCTCGCAATAATTTTCTCGAAACCCTTATTATCTGCGATTACACATATTTCGCCACTGTGCGCTAATCGCCGATCGTTTAATTTTGTAAATTCGTACAGAGGAAACTCGTCGGAACGTGTCGACGAGCCAAATTCAGTCTCCGACACTTATCCTCCGTTTGGCGATATCGCGCGCAGTGTTTCCCCGATAAATTTATTGTCGACAACAACACATATTTCGCACACAGATATATCTATATAGATTTGCAAAATTTCCCAACGATTACGCACGAATCGCGCGCGTGTTAGAAACTAGAAAATTTTGCGTACACATGTAACACACGCGCGGGACGCGCGTCGTACATATCTCGCGGTTTTCTGCTCCCTGCGAGTGTTTTGCATTTTGTCCACGTAATTACGAATCTCCGGAAAAACGATAACTTTAATGTAAAAATATTTTACTCGCATTTCTCTCTCTCTCTCTCTCTCTCTCTCTCTCTCGAGTTCATGTTTTTTTATCATCTCCAAAAGTTTGCTCGAATCAAAACAAAATAAACTTCTCACAAGTACTCGCGACAAGAGCGTACATAATTGTGGAACGTTATTTTTATATGTAGTGAAATTAAATTAACCAAAAAGTTAAGAACCAGCGTTAGACGCGAGATATTTATTTTTTAAACGTGTAAATTTTTATTCTGAAAATCGAATTCAGTTTAAAAATTTATGTCTAAGACAAGACGATGACCGCACCAAATGCGAGAAGTTGATTTTTCTCGCAATCGGTCTTTTCAATTTTACGCACATGGGAGAGGCAAAAGAGATTATTTATGCGCAGATGCAAATTAAACATCAACTTAGATTTAAGGTCAACACGGACTTCACATGTCGGACATATGTGCACAAATAGTTTTAAACGTGCAAATTAATATCCATGGAAACTCGAATTAAATTCCACTCGAAAATTCATTCAAGATGTTTAATTTGCGTCTCATATATTTAAAATACTCAATTTATTCTCTTATAAAATTTAAAAATATATTCTTTTTATTCAGTCTATTGTTTTATGTAATGATTTGGATTTTTATTCAGTGAGTGAAATGACAATCAGATAACCATATAATTTTGTTTGTTGTATGCCGATTTGCAACTTGTCTATTTTAATTATTTATTCACTGAAGAAAATTCATCCATTTATTAAAGAATCTTGTCATATCTTGTAGTAAAATTACACGAACATCCTGTTTATTGTATCTCGTTCCTTTATTTGATTCATTAATTATTTAAAAACTCCATTGCGAAAAAGACACCTCGACCAGGAGTCCAACTCGCATTTCGTACAAACGCCTTTCCAATTTGGCCAATTCGAAGCACTAAATGACACTAAAAAATTCGTTTTGCAACTACACATCCAGCGTTCGGTTTTTAAAGTCCTCTTGATTATTAGTTTGATACTAAAAGGAGCTTTTTATGAATATTCATTGAAATCAAATTAAGTTGTAAAATATTGGAAAAAAAGAGAAGGAGAGAGCGCTCTTTTATTTCAACCACTTATATATGTTACATGTCACATTTGCTGGGAGCAAAGCCGCGAAATAAATTGCTATCTAGGTGACACGTGTTTGTCTCGGGCGCTTCTTATGACGCTTATGAATAAAGTATGAAAACAAGTGATGCATCCTCGGCATTAGAAGTAAGGAACGAGATCGCCGTCGTTGTTGTTGTCGTCGTCGTCGTCGTCGTCGTCGTCGTCGTCGTCGTCGTCGTTGAAGAAAACAGAGAACAAAGAGCCACGCGGAAAGAGAGAAAGAAATAAAGGATAAAACACGCGCGCGTACACAGAGAGATAAGACTTGTTTTGATCGCGCGCGCGAGGCCAATCAGTTTCGCCGGCTGTATACGTGGCGATCTGGCGCAGCAACCCCGAAGGCGCACGTACGGGAGGAATCGAGCGATGTTCCAGGGTTAAGGTTACCCTTGTCCTTAACTAACGCCGATTACGATTCCACAACGTGTGGCGCGCACTCGCTCGCCACGGGGTTGCCGACCTCTCCCGGTCCGCGAGCCTCTCTCTTTCTGCTCTCTCTCGCAGCTAGCCGGTTGTTTACAGTCTTGGAGTGTATATCGCGTACCTCCGCGCACGCAAATTACAGTCAATTAAAGGGTCCGCTCGCTATGTACCCGGCTGCGCTCCGGGTATCCCCGTGATATCGACCTTCTCGCGAACCCTCTTCTTCGCGGATGACCGCGCGTTGCGTAAGCGCGTTCTCACGAGGAGAACAACGGGCACAGACTTGCTAATTACTGCGGTGTAATTGAGCGATCGATCAATGCGCTCATCGATTGACGCGTGTCTTCGAACGGGAGGAAAAAGAGCCACGCGTGTGTGCAAGCGCGCGTTATCAATCGCGTATCCGCAATTTTGTTTGTATTATATTTCCTCGATCTGATGAAAACAAATTCGTGCGTGTAAACAATCGTGTCGCACGTAGAATTTTTTTCTTTACTTAAAATAATTTGCCTTTTTTAAACGCACGCAGAGGAACCCTCCGCGCACGAGAAAGCTAATTAAATTACGCGACAAAGAATCACGGAATCGAATATTCAGATGAATCTCGGAGAAATGCTCTTTGTTCCTCTTCTCCTTCCCGCGCGGTTCTGTGTGCGCGCGCGGCGCACTCACGTCCGCGCGTTCCTCCGCCACACACGTACGTAACCGTAGAGAGGACGTACGTATCTACGTAGAGAGACGTACTTACGTGCGGCGCGTGAGATAAGATAGCCCCGGTACGGTCGCGAGCGACGTAGGGGGTGGCGACGAGGGGGAGTATAATTGGCGGAGAGAGCGAGATGAGGGGGACGAGGCGGAGAGAACGAGGGGGAAGAGAACACACGCACACGTTACACACGCACACGCGTTTCGCCGGGGCCGGTACGCGCGACGGAGAAGGAAAGATGCGCGCGGAGATGTTCCCGCGCCGGGTCAGCGCGGGGTCACGCTTGGAATCCAGAGCAAACTATCCCCCCCCCTCCTTCTCCCGCGCCCTTTCCCGCGCTATCATCTCTCCTTCTCCCGTGCGCCCTTACCTTCCCTCCCGTCCTCCGCGTTCCTCTCGGAACCAACCGACCGCTCGCCTACCCATCTATCTGCCCGCCTTTCCCTTTGCCGCGCGATCTTCTTCTCTCTCTTCCTCCTCTTTCTTCTCCTCATCCGCCGCTTTTTGCTCTCCTTTTTTTTTTTTTTTTTTTTTTATTTTACTCGATACCGAGGTAGAAGCCTATGTACCATCGAAGCTCCGTGTAGCCCTTTTTCCTCCCCCTATTCCTCCGCTCGCTCCGTCAACTTCCCCCTCGGCGAAACCCTGTTTCGTCCCCTCGTCCTCGTGCACGAAGTCGATCGTGGTTTCGTCTCCCTCCTACCTTCGGCGTATAACTGCGAGGTCCGCGTCTTCCGCGTCATTGCGGCGCGATCTTTCGCCGACGCGACCGATTCGGGACGACAAATCGAATTCCGCATCGAGGAATCTAGTCGACGAGAATGAGCATTGCCGACTTCCCTGGATGCGCTGATCGCATCCTTGAGGAAGAGCAATATCATCCACGCAAGCATTCCTCCCTTAATTGACGTACGATAATAGCCAACGGACGTTCAAGATTTTAGCAGAAAATGTTCGAAAAACTTGCGTCATTGCTGCTCAAGCGTCTTGTTTTTTCGAATAAAAATTAATTTCAATCCTTCACAGGACAGACCTCAAAAATGACCTACGCGACTGTGAGACTCGCGCGACTTTAAAATCGAATATCTCCGCGAAAGATCAATATTTTTTCAATTTTGTCTTTTTCAATCGAAAGTTTGAACGATTCTGCGTCGATAAAAAAAAAAAAACAAATTGAAAAGATCTCTAGTAGTTGCAAAGATACAAGCGTTTTTACTAGAAACACCGACGTGCAATTTTTGAGTGGGTCCGGGAGACCCATATCTGTGCGCGAAAAATTATAATATGTCAAATAAATTAATTGACCCTTTGACATACAAAAACGTCTCGGATACGTCATGTGTTTCTCACGCCGTTTCTCAAATGTTAACGTCTCCGACACGCACGCAAATTGATTCTTTATTAATTTTTAGGCCATTGATATTACAATGCGATATTTTTTATGATATTCAGCAATAAATATTATGATTTTTGTTAAGCTTATATACAAATGCAATAAATAATGTGTTTTGGTCACATCGAATTTCACTTAACTCGCATGTCAAAAGGTTAATGTTACTTTAACGTCGTTCCGCTTTTGCTCTTCAACTTCATCGGGATCTTAAAAATATCCAATTGAACTTCGCGGCAAGAGAGAGGAAGAGAACGACGTCCCTCTCGCCTTGCGAGAGAAACTTCGCTGTCGCGCGATAGCGCGCGCGCGCGCGCACGTGCTCGTTCGATCTAACGCGGATTGACCTTTGCGATTTTTTCGCCGCCGAAGGAGTGATGTCAAACGAAGAGGGAGATTAATAGCCGGCACACCGAGAGGCGAAAGTTCGCGGCGATCGGTCGGTCGGTCGATGCGCATTTAGCGCGCGCGTATATCCGAGCCGTGTCGCGTTCTCGAAAGGTGCGGAGAAACGCATTTACGCGCCACCACTTGTACACTTGGGAGATTCGCTTCGTCTCGGCGGATACGTCGGCGGGCGCAAACGTCTCTTCGCTTCGGGGCATCCCGCGATAAACGCTCTCGAGGTCTCGCGCGCGTTGAAAACGATATGTGTAAAAAAAAAAAAAAAAAAAAAACAACGCACTCCAATGCATCGAAAGTGCATTGTCGCGTATCAACGCGAAAATCATCTTGACTCGCGAAGATGCAAAAAAACAAAAGATGCGAAATGTGCGAGAGGCGATTGACAAGATCCAACAAGTGTAAGTGCCCGAGAAAAAAATAGAAACATAATCACGTAAGATTGTACGTAAGTGTCCAGATCGCGTCAAAATTTCGGATCTGATTTTGTACGATCTTGTACACGGAAAAAAAATGATGTTAATTAACAGCATCAGTTTAATTGAAACATATCCTGTTGATGCAACGTCAATATTATTGCATTTCGCGGATAGTTTAAGAATATTCGAGATATTAAATTAATCGCGTACGCAATTGGATGAAGTATTTGATTTTGTGGCAATCCGTGACGTCGACTTTAATTGAAGCAACTCTATTTTTTTCTGTGTATGATCTTATACGATCTTATATAATCATGTTTCTATTTTTCCTGACCTTTGGCGAGAGGTCAATGACCTTTGGCGAGAGGTCAATGACCTTTGGCAAAAGGTCAATGACCCTTAACGAAAGGTCATATAAATATAAGAGATGTCAGAAAAAACACATGAAAATCAAACTCGAAAATAAGTGAGAGGAAGGGGTGGAAAAACAAGACGTGACTAAACTCACGTGATTTCATTTTAGTCTTACGTGTCTTTAAAAAAACGTGACAGGAAAAAGAGTAAAAAAGAGAATAGTATATATATTAGATATATATATTAGGATTAGCGCTGATGTTATTGACGAGCCTCATTCTTCGGAGGAACAAATGTCAAACGCCGGCTCGGTGTGAAATCGCCGATCTATCGGCTTGCGCGAGTTTTCTTAATCATTTCCACGCTCCGCGTAATGAGAGCGCGGGGGGTAATTATCGCGAAGAGAGTCGCACGTTTTGTTCAATCATCGAGAAAGCCGAAGGTTTCCCCCTTCTCCTTCGCCGACTTTATTCTATTTGGTACAGCCGCGAAACTCTTATCGAACGATCTCAAATGAATGGAGTCGCGCGGCAATAGGACGCGGCGATCGCGCGCGCGCCCCCAGGCAATATCCGCCGGCCGTTAATTATAACGACACATCCGCGCGGTGTTACACGCGTATGAAGTATTTCCATTTCCATGATTGGACCGACGACAACGTGAAATCGTCGTCGCCGTCGTCGTCGGCCGGTTGGCGCAACCACCGGCGCGGGATGCGGATCTGTGATTCTGCGCGGGAAGGAGAGAGGAAGGGAGGGAGGGAGGGAAGAGAGTGAAAACCCGGAGGACACAGAAAGAGAGACGGGCGCGAAATGAAGAGAAGAGAGACGGACGAGGGAGAAAGAAAGAGAGCGAGAGGAAGGGATACCGAATGGGGGGTCGCGACGTGTTAGGGATCCGCCGCGTGTCAATTAAGTGGCTCTGACCGGTGAGATACGGGGGCTCCTTTCCATGCGGGGATATGCATACGCTCTAACTACGAGAGAGTCTGCTCTCCTCGACACATCGCGCCGCCGCCGACCACACGTACAACCGCGCTCGCTCACGCACGCGTCGCGCGCGCGCGCGCGCGCGAAAACACGGCGCGCATACAAGGGTGGCATGAGTCCGTCCGTCCCGCCCGGTTTCTGTGTCGCGCGCTACTACATCCCGGCGAAGTTGCAAAATTTACAAGTACGCGCGCTACTTCTTCGCAAACCAACTTGTTTTTTTGTTTTTATTGGATATTAGAAAACAGCTGAGAGAGCGAGTTTGAGTGTTCTTTCTCGAAAGAGGTAAATTTTTTAATGGAAGTTTCAAAAAGATATCAAGTGGCGTTTTTTCGGAGGAAAAATTCAACTTCACATTCTCTGGTAGAAAAGGGGCGGGAGAAGAAATCGTGAGAGACAATTATTGGCGCTAAAGTACTTTTTATAATCTTTTATAGACAATAACTTGAGAGCGTTATACAATTTGATTGAATATCGTAGTTTTGCGGCGAAATGTTTTGCAATCTTGTTAAAAAATTGGAAATTGCAAATTAATTAAAACGAATCTAAGCAGCTGGAACGTTCGCTGACGTAAAAAATTGAAGGTGAAACGTCTTCACGTTTCGATCAGTTTACTTTTTTGATCATCCTCAGCCACAAAAACCGAAACAATATTCCGTTCGGCTAAAACTAATGTGACACGCACCAGTGTTCCTTAGATTAATTTTAATTCAATTTCCGACTTTATTGGAGCTTATTTTTGTTTATAATTATTTTGAAAAATTTGTTTCTCTCAATACCTGCCCTATAAGAAAACATGAATTTTTCTAGTTTAGATATAGCGCACGAAACGATCGGAGAACAACACACCGGAACGATCGGCATTCTTCGAGCGGTGGTCTCTCTTCCCATCGCCGTAGAATTAAGTTCGTTTATATATATATATATATATACGTGTGTGCTTCTTTTTATTTGCCTCACGTGGTGGGCCAGCGACTGCACGACGAGAGAAGATACACGCCACGCTTAGTAGTCTCATCTTCTTGTTCCTCTTTGTCTTCTTACGTCCCATTACGAAAGCACGTCCTTCCCAACGACTCGCGCTCTCTCTTTCTCTCTCTCGCTCTCCATCTCTCTTTTTGACCCAACATCTTCCCTTTCTCCGCGTGACACGAGACCTCGTTATGATGACCCCCGTTCGCTCGAAGGTCCTATCTATCGCGATCGAGAGACGATCCCTGTTTACCTTCGGTCTCAATGACCGAGCTCGTACGAGCGCATTATCCTTCCTCGCCCGGTTGTTCGCCGTCGAGTCTCTCCTATTTTTTCGTATTCCGAGAGCTCGCAGCTTCTTTTTTTTTCTCTCTCTTTTTTTTTACGTGGATAATATTTAAGATAAACATCGATTCTAGAATTTGATTATTCTCGCGCGTTTTCGTCTCTTCGGCAGATCGTCTTCTCGCAGAGACGCTTGGATTGTTTGTTCGAAAGGTACGTGTAGTGTTTCTTAATAAAATTTAAAGACGCTTATACGTCAACAGATAGTTGAAACGTAGAGCCAATGTGCGATGCACGTGCAAACACATTTTTAAACGTAATTTAATTAATACACTTGAAAATTCGAATTGATTGCATGTCCAAAATGTCAATTTGACTTCCCTGTGAAATTTAAAAACTTCATTGAAAAAAAAAAAAAAAACGACACCTTGGCCAGAAGTCGAACCCGAACTTTCCGCATTCCGTGCAGTGAATTTTTACGTCGGATATGCAAGTTGTGAGCATCTTGGATGAATTTTCGAATTGAAATTTTCAAAGGTATATTAATTAATTTATACGTTTAAAAACATATTATTAATTTACACGTTTGGAAATATATTTGCACGTACTGATCTATGTATCTGCTAATTAAACTTTCGCTTAAAATTTGTCTTTAATTTGCCGACTCGCATAATTTAGTTTCTGTAAACGTTCGAACGCTTCTGCGCGATGTCTCGGCGGACATCACGTTGTCGTCAATTGGGAAAATTGCCGCGAACTTTCGGAACCGCTCGGTGAAAACAACCTCTCTCGGAAAACGTGGGCAGCGCACAGTGAAAACGTGAATGACGATCGCAACGCGTGACTAATTTGTCGTCAAGTGCCAGGCGAAGCGCGAGCGAACTCATTTGTTAAGAGATTCGAATCGGCAGTCTTTAATGAGCGCGCTTTTGCCAATCGCGCTCTCTCTTTGTGTGTGTGTGTGTGTGTGGGTGGGTGTAATATGTGAATACGAACGTTTGCGTTATTTAAATACGCGCGGCGGCGGCGGCGGTGCGCCCGTAACAAGATTAAGATTTACGACGTTACACCGGTACGAACTTATGAAACATCGGTGCGCTCGTAATGCGGCGGCCAACTGTACGCAAACTCGCTACCACCCTTGGTATTTCATGCCCTGTTATTACGCACGCAAGGTTGCGCACATTGTGTAGGCAACATGCAAATTCCCGCACATATCCGGGACCGAAGGAAATGAATAAGCCCCGGTGTAATCGGCATTGCCTATTTTCAGATAAGGTCACGATTTCATTCCGACTGTGTTTTGCACCGCGAAGAGAGAAAGAGAGATAGAGAACACACAGGTTCTCGCGGATATAATCGGGCCGATATCGTTCCTCGTCATCTCACGCGATCGCCTATCGCGCCCGGTTGCGATAAATTGCAACGACCATCTCTCGGTATGCAAAGCGACCGCGGAGCCACCCCCGAAAAATCATATTTCTCCGAGTTTCACGTGGTAATCCAACCGGGAATCCGCTAATAGCCGCCGATCTCCACCGCGCGAACATATTTTCTCCCCGCGGTTCAATCGCCGGTCGCGAATAACAACGGAAACCGTGTCAACCGCGTTTGTCAAATATTTATAAACCGTTTCCACGGATTTATTATTATGTTTTTTTTTTTTTTTTTTTTTTTACGCGCGCGCGTGCGACACGCAGTTTGGAGGCAAACTGTAATTTCCGAATATTCGGTTATCACCGAGTTTGCCGTCAATATTACGTGCAGTTGTTCGATTTTCTCGCGGATTTTTTCGTTTTCCGTGTCGCTCGTTTTTTTTCTTTTTTTTTTATCCACAAAGCGCGCGTACAACAATTTAATTCGTTCAAGCGGGACGCGATCGTTATAATTATCGCGGAATGAGAGGACGCGACCTTCCACGAGCGTCTTCTTGCAGAAGAAGGCGGATCGCGCGCGCGACTCTTGTCTCTCTTTCTCTGTTCGCGCTACTCAATTTCTAAAATTAAATTCCTCTATTAACCATTCGCCGCGTGGCGATTACATTTAAGCGAAAAGAAAAAAATCCCCGTCGTCTAATTAAGAGCGCTAATGGAAGCCGTTCGCTCCAGGTGGAGGCTTTCGTCGCGTCGTAGCGTCAAAGTGCAAACATTAAATATGCCGTGGACGATTTTTAAGGACACGATACGGCGCCGGGCTTACGCTGTTAATGGAAGGATAAGAGGACGAGGCGAGAACCGGCGACGAAGAGAGAGAGAGAGAGAATCTGCGACGAGAGGAGCGAGAAAGTGGGCGGTCGGGGGATGGCGTTGAAGGATGCGAGAGGACACGAGTATGAAAAGGGCGAAAGGGTCGAGGACCGGAAGTGCACGTGAGTGTGTAAGGGGGTGATGCGCGCGCGAAGAGGAGGGAACGGCAAGGGTTGAAGAGCGGTTTAACGCGTTTCCGCGGTAGAGCGGTTTAACGCGCATACACGTACCGTATCGCACGAGTGTGTGTGTGTGTGTATGCACGAAAGGTACATGGACCGCGCGAGTGTCTCTGTGGATGTTAATGCACACGTATGTGGCGCGTCGCGGTGTCGTGTGTTACACGATCTAAAATCGTTCGGGTCTCTGTCGCGCTTCAAACTGCGTTTATATTATTTTCAACAAACCGTTCGGCGATCCGGTTAGAAAAGCGCGCGAGATTAATCGTTGATTTATCAGCTTCGTCGTCGTCGGAGGGAAACGAAAACTTCCACGACAATGTCGCGCTTATAAATAATTTTTAACTCGACGTTCTTTTTTTTTTTCGACGAGAGCGGATTACGTCACGCGCATTGAGAATCGATGAGAGATAGATAGATAGATAGATAGATAGAATTTCAGGACGCGAATTACAATCTGCAAACTGTTAGATCTACATTTCTGTTCTTTGTCTCCTTCAATTCAGTTCTCTCTTCCCGATGCTGCAACAATTGCTTTGCGCGGAGATTCTCTCGTTGTATACTCGTTTATTACATATGCGAAAAGGCTCTCGCTCGCATCCTTGCAAATTTGCCGACGGGATTAGAGGGACCTAATAAGTTCCCGCGCGGACAGGAACACGTGTAACGCCGTAACGAAGAAAGCTTTCTTGATTATGCATCCTACGCAGCTTTTCTTAGTTATACAGAGGGGAGGAAAGAGGAAGAGAGAAAGAGAGAGAGCTTTCTCGATTATACGTTGTAACCAACCTTTCTTGGTTATGCAAAAAGCCCGCCTTGATTACGCGTTGTAATCAAGAAACCTCTTCTGATTGTGAACGTGTTTGCGTTCCTCCCACGTTGCTCTTATCTCTTTCTCTCTCTCCCTCTCTCTCTCTCTCTCTCTCACGTTATTCCGCCGGGGTCTCGACACGTTATCTCCTCGCGCGGATATTCCTCTAAAAGTGAAAAATATCACCCGCGTCGTACGTCCTCTCGCGCGATAACGATCGCTTAATTGAACCAGAACCCATCTTTCGATTGCGCGATATAAAAAAAAAAAAAACATGCGTCGTAGATTCGCATTTTTATCTAAATTGCCTTAGCCGCGCGATTTTGTCGCGCGCGCGTGCAAAAAAAAAAAAAAAAAAACTATCTGCGGACGGATGGTAACTTAAAGAGCTTTATCGTCGCTTCATCCCCTGACCGTCCGCAATATCGTAAGAGAGAGTCGTGAGAATGCGGCCTCCGATGTCCTCCTGTGCGTATCACCGTTACACGGACGGCATGGCGTGTACGGGACCGCGTAAGTAATGAAATGCTAAACGCACAGCGGGAGAAGGGAGGAGAAGGTGCGCGCGGTAGCGCAGATGAGTGATCGTGTAAAACTCTCGTGACGACTGACGGCGTCGTGTTACATTATCAGCGACGCGATTGCAATGCTGATTCGCGCGTTAAAGTAAGAGTAAGTAAGAAATCGCGATTTGTTCTCGAAAACGTTGGTGTGTGTCTTCTTCTCTGAGAATCACAGCGGAAAAAAGAAAATCAAAGATAATGACGAGTGATTAAAACTTGACAGATATGTTTCGACATAAATACAAGTTTATTTGTTATATTTTAATTTGTTCATATTTGACAAGTAGATATAAATATTTTTATGTATTTATCAAATATAAACTTGTGTGTGTGATAAACTAATAAATAAGTAAATATATATTTGTCAGGTTTTATAATTAATGATCCAATTGCGCCGCACGAAAGCATCGACTGATATAACTTTTACACATTGATCTTGATTTCTTGCACAAAACTCACTTGAAAAAAAAATTGCTAGAATGGCAAAACAATTAGTTACAGTGCAGTTCGATTTGAATTCGATTTATCTCAATTTGCATCTTGTGCGCATAAACTACTCTCGTCCGTGAGAAATTAAAACAAAAAAAAAACCGCGAAAGAGATATTTTGAATCGAGGAATCGACTTCCCGCGCGATTGTCTCGTCAATTCTCGAAAGATGTAATTGCCTCATTGAAATATTTTTCGCAAACACACACACGGGCGCGCCTAAGGAATTTGAAATTTGCTCCCGCGTCGAACAGTTAATTCGCGATGCAGAACGATTCCTTATCGATGCACGAAAACGGAAGCAATCAGGACGCGCGCGGCTGCTGTATATGTGCATACAGCAAATGCGAGGTAACAGAGAGAGAGAGAGAGAAAGAGAGAGAGAGAGGTCACGCGGGTGTTTCGTTTAAAACGGCGCCTGGGTCTGCGAGCGTAGATGCACATCCAGCAAGTGCATATTATCGAGTTCGCTCTGTTCCGCCCGCTCGCCGCCAAGGGAGGTTACGCTGTCCGTGAACGAATGCACGATCACGAAGCGAGGCCGAGGGAACGGCACGAATACCGGGCCCCGGTTCGGGCATAAATGTCGAACACAGGGGCGGATTAGGGCTTAGCTCTCTGCAGCGCGAGCTTGCGCGATTAACCGCGAAGAAACAACCGCGACTGTGTACTCAAGCGCTCGGGCGTTGGAATTAAGTATTTATTCGGTCGTCGCGGCGCACGCGATATTAAGCGACAGAATGCGCCGCGCATTCGACGCTAAATGTGCGGCAAACACGCGAAAGCCGCGACGCGAGCGAGAGAGCGTCGGGAAAATCGCGCGAGGCGACCGGATGGACCGGAGGGACGCGCGCTCGCCCGCCCGCTCGCTTGTGCCACAACATGATTGCACGTCGCAAATGCGTGGAATAACGACGAGTCGTTCGGAGGCGACGTGGCGTTTCAAAGAAAATTAGTTTCTTTAATTTCAACGACCGGATTTTGCACGCCCGTGTATTACAAAATCACGCGCGCTTGTGTAAAGTCGAAAGATGAGGGAGATATTATCGTGACGCGTGTCTACGAAACATCTTCCTCTCTTCCGTCCGAACAACGATCGAGAAAAGATACATTCGATTAAGTGACATCGAAAACAGTTAATTAAGACATGAGTTCTCCTTCAAGTTTCACGAGCACCGCGTCGCGTGTCATTAGCAAAACATGAAGAAATCTCCCGTCGATATGATCAAAACACATCGCGCCGCTTATCAATTAATAAACTTATCAATTAATAAACTTATGCAAGAGTGACAAATTAGTCCAGAACGTGGTTATTCCGGAGACTTAACGTTTTTTTTACTATCGACGATGACAGCGGATTAGATCAATTAGCGGAACGTACCGCGTGTCTGCGATTATTATTCGGCAATTAAACGTACGTTGGTCCGTCTTTGACGGAAAAAAAAAAGAAACGACAAGATAGCGAGACGAAAGGGTTACGGCGGATCCTACTAGGTGCTCGAAACGCGAGGAAACAAGACGACCATCCGCCCCTGGAGGCGGGCAGCTTGGGGTCCGGCACGATCTATCCGCGGTCGTGCGTGTTCGTGACTTGGGTCAGGCCTGGCCTAGCCTGGGCCATGTTGCGCGCGGGGCCCGGGGTCGTTCTCTCCACCTGCCCCCTTCCACCTTCTCTCTTCACCAACGACGTGGCCACACATCGATACCGGTGGCCGTATCGTTGCCGCCACCATCCTCCTCCTGTTTCTTCGATCCTGTGGACCTAAGGAGCAGTCACGGAGCAACCCTTGCCGTGGCGGGCGTTAGAATGCCCAAGGGGGACGGGCGAGGCCGCCGTGACGCGGCGGAGGGACGAAGGGCGGCGATGCGAGAAGCAGCGAGAAGGAGGCGGTGGGCAAGAGGGTCGACTTGGTTTGGAAAGAGGAGGGCCAGGAGGGAAGGCAAAGACTCTCCGCAGGTCGATACCATCGCTAAGAGCCACCAGGTTCAGGTCTCCCGCTGCCTTCATGCACCAAGAAAGGGGACAAGGAGGAGGAAGAGGACGAGACGGGCGAGAGTAAGAGGCGGCGGAGCGCGAGAGCAAGAGGCGACGCGACCAAGAGAGAGAGAGAGACGCGCCGGGCTTCCCCGTAATTATTCAGCAAGGAGGACCCGCGGGTCAAGTCAGGTTATCTTAGCACTAGGATGCAGGGTTATCTACCCTGCCTTACTCCCGTTCCTCCCCCGGAACGTCGTTCGGGAGCGAACGAGACGGAACGTGGGACGGGGTTATATAGGTAAACAGAGAAGGACGACATGACTTTTCTCCGTGTCTCGCTTACGTATCTCGCCTCTCTACACTTCGAGCGCTCGTAGAACGTAGATGCATGTAAGTACTCCGCGATACCGGGCCACGATACTCTCAACGGGAGACGCTCTGAATGCGAGTGAGGCGGTGGTCTCCGTCTCTAAAGGAAAGAGGAAGAGGAGAAGACGGGATTTGTCGAGGAACTGCGCGGGATCACCGGGTAATGTTGTTCGCCGCGATACGCGGACACGTGGACACACAATATCGTCCCTCCCCTCGTACGACGCCGAGGACCGAGAGACGCGAAAGAGAAGGAAAAAAAAAAAACAATGAAGATGTCGCGTAACGATTTTCGAGCTTTTGGCGGGAACGGGACGAAATCTCGCGAGGTCTTCGCGTCCTTCGTCTCTTGCGAAGACGCGAGTACATACGCGAATGCACGCACGTGCGCGCTCCCACGTCTCCGTACGTGCGACGCATCCGCATCGGCACAAACAGGGAGAGAAAGAGGGAAAGCAAAGACGGAGAGAGAGACAGAGAGAGAGAGAGAGAGAAGTAGATAGGGACACTATCTCGGATAGCTGCCTCGTACAGCCGCGACAATTGCGGGCTACGCGTCCGCGAACGTGCCCCATTCGCCCGTTCGGCGGTTCCCCAGGATCCGAAGAGTATTACGTGGCTTTACGGCGCGAGCGTGAGGGATGCGACGTAGGGAGTGCAACGCATATGGCGCGATAGGGCGTAGCGCACGTAGGGTCTCTATACCGGGGACTCCAGCTGCGCCATGCGCGTCGTTTGCCGCAAACGTGACGCTTGCTCGTCATACGACGAGCGCACGGGGACCCCGAAGAGATGCCTTTTTATGAACCTCAATAGAGGAAAGAGAGAGAGAACGAGAGAAGAGGAGAGACAGCGAAATAACATTTCGCCTCTTCCTCGGGCGGCAACGTATTCGGAATAATTTTTCCGAAGATACTCCGCGCGCCCTCCCCCCCCTCCTCCTCACACTCCCCCTCCGGTACACGTGGGAATCGAATTACCGCCGGCTTTCCGATATCCGGTTAGTCGCGCCCGGAGCGCGATTCGCGAATCGCTCGTTTCTTCCCCCTGCCCTTCCTTTTCTTCCCCCCTTCCCACCACTCCCCCCGCACGCCACATCCGCCTCTTGTTCGACGCGCGAATGAATCTCGGCAAATATTGATTCGACTTGACGCCCGAGAGACGCCCGGAGGTGCTGGTGTACCGGCACCGAGGCATTTAAATCGCCAAGAAACCACCGGCAGCATTCCATCAACGTCGTGATGTACATCGTGAGATCCTCCATGTCTCCTCTTTCTCTCTCTGTCTCTCTCGCGAGAAAGAGTTGACTGCATAATCCACCTCGGTCGTGGTTTATTCGCCACGTTTTCCCTCAACTTAAAATAAATTTTAAGCAGACGTTTACCAATAGCTACATGAAGATCTGTATCTCAAAAATTTGCACGTCCGTTCACAGAGAGAGAGAGAGGGAGAGAGGGAGAGAGAGAGAGAGAGAGAGTTTTGTTAAGAAAATATCGGAGTTCATGAATATCCCGATGAGACAAGGAGCGAAGAGAGTTGGTAATTCGGTCCGCGAATTTACGTTGCGCATCACCGCCGATATCGGAGGAAATTTCTTTTTACCACCCACGTCGCGCCGTCCCCGGGCTTCATTTTCTTTTTCCCGTGGCCGAAGGCCGACTCGCCTCGAAACGCGATTTTCGACGAAGCGCACCTTCCGGCACAGATAACGGCGGTTTCGTTCGGGGGTTTTCCTTCGTGAAAATTAAAGGCCACAGGAAGAAAGCGCGCGAGAGAGGGAGCGCACGAACGCGAGAGCGTTCTTATATGCAACGGAAGAGAAGAACGAACGGAGGAAGGGAAGGCGAGAGAGCGGGAAGATCGCTGGTCTGATTTCACGCTCGGGCTGTTTAGCGATGGACGTAGATATGAGACACCTTCTCGAGCGTGCAGCGCAACAGCGGGATACCAATCCCTCCCGGTTCGCCGGGATCGTGACCTTCCATCCTCGGCGAGAGGGGTTTTTCGCGAAAAAGAGTCACGGGGACGGGGGGAGGAAGGGAGGTAGAGCGCGCGCGCGCGCGCGAGAGCGCCCGAAAAGCGAAGCGCTCGCGATGATTCCCTCCTCTCCCCCTCACTCCCCGATCCGAGTCGTGATCGCAACTCATCGCTCGAACTATTCCCACGCGTTTGCGTCATCGTTCATTGTCACCGTGTTTTTCGCACTCGGTTGAATCCTCTCCTCTCAGTTCGGTTCTTCTTCGTTTCTAACTATCTTGCTCAATCTTTTTCGCGAACTCGAGCATGACGCGTCGGCTTTTACTCATCTTTCTTGCAAAACAGAGAAAGAGAGAAAGTCATTTGTTGCGCGCTCCGGGGATAGCATCCCCTTGAGCGCGCAAAAGCGCGAACTTACGTAGTTAAAAAATACAGATAGACCGTTTGCAGCTTCGATTCAAGATCGGAGATATTAAAAACTTGATAAAACACACGGTCAAGTTTTATTTGTTAAACAAATTCCATAAGCAACACACAGTATAAATACATTATATTTGTACAAAAAAATGTTACAACGAAATTAAACAAATAATATACAATAACATCGCAGAATAAGAGAAAAAATTACAGAAAAAAAGAAAACAGAGATTGATTGATTGATATATTTCATTTTTTATGGCGAGGAAAAAAGAAAACCAGAGAAAACGGAAAAAACAGAAAGAGAGAAAGAGAGAGAGAGAAATGAAAGAGAAGGTAAAACTTTGACAAGATATATTTTTTTAACCGATCGATTATTTTGAAACGACGAGTTTCAAATGAAGAACCCACCACGTGTTTCTTTCGCGGTCGTGCGCAACAGGGGCCCGGGCCCCGACGCGGACACGTCGAGTCGTGAGGCCCGGCCGCGGCTCTCCCGATCTCTTCTTCGCGGCGGATATACACAAGAGCACGCGGCTATGTACCGTATCTATATATTTCGAGGCGGGATGCTGCAGTAGATAATCCGGCGGAATCAGGCCGGAGAAATTACCGGCCGTTCGCGATTTCCCACGTAACCCCGGCCGGATCGCGAGGGGAGCGCCGGGGAATGAGGGGGGAGAGAAACGTTTTCAGAGAGAAACACGCCGCTGCGCGAAGAGAGACGGGAGAGAGGAAAAAGATTTCCGATCGAGAGATTAAAGACCAATTCTATCGCCGCCAACGATTGCCAGTGATCGTGCAAAGTGTTTGTTGTTTCTGCCGCGCAGATACCGATCGCGCGCGATACCGCGGAATATCCCGCCCGCCCTCCCTCCCTCCCCGAGTGCGTTCACCTTCGATTAGTTCTCGACGCGAACCGCGCGTCCGCGACGTTTCTCTCGCTCGAATTTCTCTCGAATCTCTTTCGTCGTCGAGCGCTAAATAGAAAATCAGGCGAACGTTGCGAGGTTCGAATCTCCGTCACTTGTCAGGCGAACATTTAAACAAATATTTTCCCATCGACAAAAATCGCCACAGGACGCAAAAATATCTCGTGCGTTTTTTTTTAATTCGGCAAATATTGCAAGATTGTTTTCTTAAACGTCACACAAGTCGCGCGCACATCGATAAAGTACTTTGCAGCACTTTTCGCGCGCTGTGACCTAACTCGGTCGCTTCCCGGCATGAAGACGTATTCGTCCCGATCGCGTTCCGTAACGATCGGACTTCCTTCCGTTCCGTTCCTTCCTTCGTCTCATCATCCTTCGAGCAGGGAGGAAAGCGCCGCGTTTCCGCAACGTTATCCGCACGATGAATTAAATTAATCTCTCTCTCTCTCCCTCTCCCTCTCCCCCTCACTTTCGGAAGAGACGGCGGGATTGTTGCGGGAATAGGTAACGCCGCGTCACTCGTGAGTTATTATCGCGCGAAAGGCGCGTCTGTGCATTCTCGCATTCTCGTGAGGAAGACGTCACGGCGCCATAACCGCCGCCGTCTGCGACTGACATTGCCCCGTGGAAACCGAGAGAACCGTCGGAAAACGCGCGTACGGGGGCTGCGGTTAAGGCGATCGCTCTGACGGTTAACTGCGACCGTTGTGTGCGTCACACAAGTCCGCGGGACTTCTGTCGTCGAGAATACCATCGAGGGAGGGTAAATAAATGACCTCTCTTATCAGCATTGATTCTATATATTCAATCCTGTGATATCCCAGTAGAAATCTGTCAAAATAAATCTACTCCTCTCTCTCTTTTTATTGTAGTTGTTATATTAGTTTTTAATTTTTTTTACAATTAACCTTTCACCGGACCGACTCTCGGAATTTGTCTTTTGTCGAACTGACCGGGTCTGTGAGACCCGCGCGACTTTGAAATTAAACATCTGCGTGATAAGTCAATATTTTTCAATTTCGTTTTTTTTGACGATCGATAAAAAAACAAAATAAAAAAATCTCTAGTAGTTTTGAGGGTGTAAGTGTTAAAAAAAAAAAACTAATTTTTACTAGAGACGCCGATGCGCAATTTTTTGACTGGGTCTCGGAGAGACCCATGTCAGTCCACAAAAGATTAATATTTATTTGTTGATTTTTTTATATAATTCATTTTTCATCCTTTCTTTTCTCTTATTATCTTTTGTTTATTTTGATTATTGTTCTTTTTTATTTACGTAGCGCTTTAGGAGATGTTTTCAAAGCGCCTAACAAACAAAACGACATATCGTATCGTATTGCATCTCTGTTTTTCCATTTGAACGCGACAAGTGCAAGAAAACGTACAACCGCGGCAGTGTCCAATTCAAAGTAAGTTCGTTTGAACAATTCGGGTGTCGCATGGCAAGATATTAAAACGCAATTAAGACAAGATGTATCGCGCGAACTGCACAAGAGTCGTCAGCAAGGCGACGTCTCGCATTATCTTTGCACGACGTCGGCTTTCCGAGAAGCTCCCAAACATTTCCGTCGTCGCGCGTTCCAAGTCTCTCGCGCAACCCACGAAAAGGCTGGCGAGGACGCCAGCGGGGAGGGGAGGAGGGAGTTAGACGAAATAATAGCCGGAATAATGGAAACTAATGCAACCGTCGTGGTCCCGCTATTGAAGGAACATTGTCCGTTCCGAGTATCGTCTCATTGTTTGTCGGATTCTGCGAAGCTGAGGTGGGCGGTCCTCGTTTCTTGCCGCTCGCGCATTTCGCGGCTCAAATTTCGCAGACGCGGTGCGGACACCTTTCTTGCTTTCTTACCGAGTAACGCAAGAACCGCATCCGAAAGAGAATCAGCTGCCAAGACACGTTCACGTTTCTAATGTCGCGCGTCGTTGCTAAAAACTAAAATCCGTTTGCAATGAATAATTCAATAACATTTTCAACAAAATAAATTGACGAGTTAACGCGACGAGAAAAGGTGTTTTAAATCAAATAAATATATTTTTTTAAACACTTTTCTCTTAATTTAATTAATAACTTAATTTTATTTGTAGTTTCTTTAGTTTTATTTATTATTTTCTCTCTTTGATTTTTTGCGATTAGAATTTTGTGTGTGATTTTATTATATTTTCTTTGTTATTTTGATTATGGTTCTTCTGTTTATGCAAAGAACGTTTTCTAAGCGTCTAATAAATAAAGCGATATTGTCAACTCTCTCTCTCTCTCGTGATTTTGATTGAAGAAATTTTATTCGAACAAATATAAAAATATTTAATTTTTTTAATATTCAAATATTACCCATGGAGCACATAACTTTATATGTTTTCTACGTTTATAAATATCGCTTTCATAAAATACATTCCATCACTCATTAACCGAGGCGTATTGTTTTTTAAAACTAAATCATTCCCGCGTTTCCAACTAAAAAATGCATTCTAGTAAATATTTTATAAAATTAACACGTAAATTATATGAGGCAAAATGTAAAAATAGTCGATTAAAAATTCAACAAACTCTCAGGCGCGTGAATGTGATGATAAATATATATACTTGAATTACGAAACTACACGTTTTGAATGAACGGGTAAACACGTTGTCGCCTACCTGAAAATAAACGATTGTCTTGAATAAAATATAATTTTTTAGCTTTGAGATTCATTTTTGCTCTCTCTGTAATAAACTCAAAACAAAATGCATACACGCGGGAACGCATTACGATTGAAGACAACAAAACATTGAAGGCGCCAAATATCGCCAATCGCTTATGTAACGCGCTATATCGTCATTTTATTAGCTCCCGTCATCAACACCGTCCGAGGTGGAGAGGGGAAACTGTGCATAGCGCGCCACGTGATTGAAGGATCAGAAATGACGTGCATTAGCGCAAGTTCTTCATTGAAAGTGATCGACGTGCGAACGCGGGAGCGCGATGGCGCGATGCGCGACGTCGGTTCGGGAAACAGTTTGCCGCGTAAATCGAGCATCCACTTCGGATCCTTGGAGAGGAGAGAACCGTGGCGAGCGAGTTCCACGGTCGATCGTGCGCCGTATACGGGTAACGTCGATTATCGCGATGCGGCCGCGCGTCGGCGGCGAGTCGGCCGAGTTAAGAAATAAATCAGCGCAACGGTTTGGCATTAATTGAGCCGCATTGTATAACAGCGCGCCCGGTGAAATACGCCGCGCCATCGATTTACGATAGATAAAACATACTTTATGGGGATGTTTCCAGGAGGGTTGCAGCGCGCAAAGTTGTTTACAGCTCTCGCGCGGAGGAGCGTTCCTTTGCGCGAAGGATGAAGGAAGAAAAAAAAAAGACGAGCCGCGCACGACGAGAAGCGGCGAGAGAATCGCGTGGAAGAGAAAGAGAGAAAGAGAGAGAGAGAGAGAGAGAGAGAGAGAGAGAGAGAGTTAAAGAAGCGCGGGCGTGAAAAATGCCTCGCGTGCGCGAGGACGAACGAACGGCACGCGGAAGAAAATGCGAAGGAGAGGAGGATTTTACGGCTTCATTTTTTTTATTCCGTTCTAGCTAATGCGAAAATATGCGTTTCGCGAATGTTTATCGAATTTTATCGAATAATTAGACACACATCGCGTTAATATTTATGTTGCTATACTTGGCCTTTACTGCGTCTCCTCGCAAATTAGCTCTCTCGCCCAATTTGCCGAAACGGCACTGATCAAAGAAACGTCTCTTTGTATATTCCGACACTTTTTTCACGTCTGAAATTATCTGTTGCGGGAAAAAATGCGAGCTTTTAACCGAAAGAATCCCGGTATTCAAAAATATTCCCGAAGGATTAAAGCTTCTGGATTCAGCTCGAACTCTCCTTTCGCGACTCTGACGTAATTTTACAACATCCGCGGGCGTATCATAACGCGCGTGTATGCATAAACGCGCCGCGGCAAACACAGTTGCGGCGGCATTGCAACGTGTTACGCGATAGATACGCGTGAATGCAAGCGATACGTGCGTACGTACGTACGTACGTATGTATGTACGTGCACTTAATGATCCGTGTGTTCTCTCTCTCTCTCTCTTTCTATCTCTCGCTCGCTCGCTCGCTTCCCTCCGCCACGTTAAAGCCATATATCAAACGGCTAATTAATGCCGCGCGTAATTACTGCCTATCATAATGCGAGCGAGAGAGTCCGTGGGATGTGGAGGGAAGGTGCGCGCTTGCACACACACACATACACACACACACACACACACACCCTCTCGACGACGCGGTGAAAGGCTTCGCGAGAAAAACGGTCCTGCGGCTAGTACGCACTGCTTTCAAACCGTACACAAACGCAAATAGAAGTCGATATAAACTCAACATCAACTCGAGCGAGAAAAATGTTAATGTTGCGCGGCGTAAAACGCTATTGTTACGTCTTTGTTAAGAAAATTACATTGTGCCAGGAACTCATAACGGGACCTCGCTCTTAAGATGTGTCGACGTTAATTCCTACATACTTTGTAATTTTGACGATGCAACTTGACGTTTTTCTAAACACTCGTTAGCGCACTGTGACATTTTTTCTAAACACTCGTTAGTGTGCCGTGCAATTTATTGCGTCAAGCACTTCCGTCCGAGAATAATTGTTGCAAGGCCAATATGTTACATGGCGTATGTCTAAATTTATTCTCTCGATTAATCAATCAAACGATTCTATTTCGAATCCTCTTCAGGATGACGGAAATTAAATGAGAAAATGAAAACAAAAATTGCCAGTACACATTAAAGTAGATTACAAATACAAAATAAAATATGATACACATGTGTAAACATATATATGCAAAATATATAATATAATGTTAAGTTAATATAAATATAGCGTGACGTAAGCTGTAAATGTGAGAATATATGAATACAAGTCACGGGGAAGATTGCGTTAGTCGACATTTTTCTAATTTTCGCATCTTTTTTTCGGTGTCTTTGATCTTCCGTTCTAAATCTGTCACATTCGTTTACGTTAATTTACGGTATCATGCGAACCAAAGACGACGTAAATTAAAATCAAAACGTTTTGTCAAACTGGAGTCTAGTAATTATTGCACAATATCCCGCCACTGGTTCGCTCTTGCCGTATAATTAAGCGTTTAAATTGGTTTAACCGCTACGAGAACCGGAGGTCATCCTCTCATTACGTTACAATATCAATAACGCATTAGGTCGCAAAACTAATTGGGTTTGTAATTTTTTTCAGCAATTTTTGTTATTTCAAACCGTTCGAAAGCCGCGATTATTTTCGCGCCAATTAATGTCCGATAATAGATAATATTCCGCACCCCCCGAATTATCCCGTTTGCTCCTCAATGGCAACTCGGTGAAAAGTTATACAAGCGATTCCGTTTTTTCTCTCTCACATCGCGAATGACGACACGTTGCACGAAATCCTAAAGAATCCTCTCCGCACTTATCCCTCGCGTCTGAAACTGCCACCGCGCGCACACACCCGAGTTGCGGAATTTTCTTGCGACCGTTATCGCGCCCACCTCGTCATTTTCGTTTTGCTCGTAGCTGCGCCACGCGACGCGGCGCAACATCACCGAAATTCTCTTAAGCGCTCTTGAACGGTTTTCCAATAATCTATTTTCGCGCAAATGTCTGCGCGCGACTTTCTACTTTTCCGCCGACGCGTGCAGAGACGCGCAATGAATAATAAAAAAAAAAAAAAAAAAAAACCAGGGGAGAAGATAATCGATTGTAATAAAAAAACATCAACTGTTCGTAATCTTCTCTGGACAACATTGAAATTAATCATTCGCGCCTCGAGTGCGTCTCAAGTGTCAGTTTCAAAATTTATCAAACTTCTCGCGCGAATGCGCCGAATGCGCGATGCAAACCGTTTCGTTCGGGTTAACGATTAAACGCCGCAGTAAAATGCATCTGACTCTCGCGAATTTCGTCTCCTTTTTCTCGGTTTTTTTTTTTTTTATTTTTTCCTCACTCCTCCTCCCGTTTCGCTTCTCCACCTCGATCGCCTACGACCGAGAGGCACGCACGTGCGTCTGGCGCACGTGCACGTCGGCAGACGCGGTTTACTGCTCTGCACCGCCGCCGGGAGTCGTTTACGACGCCGTATAGTTCGTGCACCAACGACGCCGCGTATCAGTTTCGAGCGCGTTACGTATTTCTATCCCCCTTTACCCTCCTCTCGCACTTCCACCCCGAGTGCTAGTAAACATTTTCTGGTGTCTCGTCGGGGCGAAGCGTGACCTAGACCAAGCGAGCGAAACACAGGCGGGGGCAGCGCCTACTAACGCTTTTGTCGACCTTATCGACGGGCTCTCGTCGACGTTGTCGGTATAATTTGCCGCCCTCTCCTCGCGCGTTATATGACATAATAAACGTGAAAAAATAAAAAAAGTGGAAGAAAAAACACAAAAAGAACGAGGCTTTAAACGTCGCTTTTCTGCGATTACGGGGTAATGCCTGGCACGCTTTATGCACACGCGAGTCGCGGAGCCAAAATGCATTTGACGTGAATTTCATTTTTGACGACCTCTAAAAATTGTTCGCGAATATAAGCGATGGTTTTTTTGGGTCTATTTTTTTTTTTTGAAGTACGTTCAAATACTCGTTTGTACGTATCGACGCCGTCGTAAGTTTCTTTATTAGTAAACGCGCGACGAGATTTTTTTCCGCGCGAACTCCTCCGCAAGTTCGCCGGGAACGTTGACTCGGAGAATAAAAAAAAATCGGCGAAAGGCAAACGCACCTAGGTATGTTAATAAAAAGTCATTAATAACCGATGACTTTTGTGCAAAACGAAAGTATGACGGCGGAAAACCACACACACGTTAACGGCAAGCAGATTCCGCTTATCTTCCGCGATTATGCCGAGACTTTTCCGTGGCCTCAAAGTCGCGGACTAATCGAGCGCGACTATCGACCGGGCGGTAAAACATCGGCGACGTGTCCGATAAATTATGCATTCCGCGCCGCAGCGTGCGTGCGTTCGCGCGCGCGCGCGCGGAGTTTGCGGAACGAGAAGAAGAGAGCGTACGTCGGTATTCGCTGCTCTCCGCGCATTTTATGGAGTTGCACGCGCGGCGACGCGAAGTGTGCGCGCATACGCCGAGGTCCCGCTCGTATAAAAACCGGCAGAAATATTTACACGCAAATTGCACAGCTTCGCGCGCCTGAAAGCAGCATCGCGCACGAACGGAGAGAAGAGGAGAGGAGGCTTCGCTATCAACCTTCTCCGCTTCCTCTTCACCCCATCCTTCCGCTGGGGGCTTTTCCATCCCCTTTTCCTCCCCCCCGCGCCGCTGGACAACTGTTGCTGGTAGTGCATCCATTATTACAACATTACGATTTGCCGTCGCGCCGCGTATACACACGCGCAAGTCTGATGCATGTATGCAAGAGGGCATGTGCACCGGACGCGTGTACCTCGGACGTTCTTTCCCCACGTGTACGTTGTATTTACCGGAGCGGCAGAGTAACGGTATGGCGCCGCGTTATCACACCTTCCTTCAGCACACGTCACGTCAAATTTAGTTTGACTTTTGGCGCACACGCCGCTGCGAGATTCTACCGCGTTCGGACACCGATCGTAGCTAAAAAAAAAAAAGCCCGCAATTTGATGAAATTTGAGTGTCGCGCGCATTTCTCGGCGAAGATTGAAACAATATTCACGGTCGGTATTTATCGTCGTGGGTTCCTCTCGAGATGCAATGTAGCCAACAAAACGGCCTGTACGGTATAAATCAAACTCGAGGCGATCTTAAATATAAAATCGGATGAATATGAGCCTGTATCGATTTGCAGGTAGCATCTGTCCAACGATAGAGTAGGTTTTTCCATTTGGTGCTCGTGAGCGAATTCCGCAATTGCACTCATCACCTCAGCAAGTCGATCAAAAAGCGATAGGATAACTGCTGATCCGATTTATTCTCGCGACCTATGCGAACATTAAGAAAATTATTGCAAGTATATCTTCTTTTTTTATTACTAGCACAACACAAGCGCGCGCTACGCGCACGCTATTATTATTTTTATTTTCATGTGTTGCATCAGTGAACACAACCTGTCATCGCGATGACAGCTAATATATACATCTTATAAACTATGTAATACACATACGAGAGATGTCAAAAATAACGCATAAAAATCAAATTTAAAAAATAAAAAAAGAGAGAAGAATAGAAAAACAACACGTGACTAAAGTCGTAACAAAGAAAAGAGTAAAAAAGAAAATATTATACATATACATATATTATAGATAATATTCTATATCTATATATAATACACATACATACACACATACACACACACACACACACACACATATATATATATATACCGTAATCACACGACCGAGGTCAGTGACCCCGCCAAGGCCGCGCAGACGAGGTCAGTGACATTACTGTAGTATGTATATAATACATATAATACAATATAAAGTAATATAATAATAACTAAAATAATAACTAAACTATAAAATATAATATTATAAATATATAATAAATTATATGTATAATATGTATTTAATGTTATATATAACATAAATTACTGTCACGTTATTTTCACGTGTTGTTTTTCTACTCTTTCCTGACTTTACTTTAGTTACGTTTTAAATTTTCTTTTCACGTGACTTTACTTTAGTTACGTTTTTAATTTTCTTTACATATACGACGAACTGTCTTAAAATCGCTTTTCATTATTTACTCTCTCGATCTTACCGATTCGATTCGACTCGATCAACCAACCAACCAACCAATCGGCAACGCGGAAAAGAGGCAACAATAGATGCGATACATTCGGCTCCAAAACGCGCACTTCGCGGAACACATGTATTTTTTTATATAGATTATTAAGTACGGCTTTCTTGGCTCTATAAAGAGCGGTATAACGATCTTTTAGTGACTCGTCGTAAGTTCGTATTTTGCGAAGTTGAAACGTGCAAGCGCGCGATTGTGCGATTTGTACATATGTCATTAGAGATACGCATCTGCGCGTGCCTTTATGTTCTCGCGGGACTGACAAATGCACGTGTATATAAGCATATAGGCGACCATCGTGCACACCATCATCGTATACGTACCAAACGTCGGGTGGGCTTATGCGAGCGATCGAAACGAACGACCGAGCAACCAACCGGCTTTATTATTACGCGGTGGCACCGTGCAATTCACGCGGACTCGAGCTTAACGTCCGTAAAGCACGTAGGCATTATCGCGCGCGCGAACAAGGGGTTCCTTTAATATATTTCGATCAGTGCGCGCCCGCGAGTTATTATCCTCGCAAATCCGGTCGGTTATAAAGACATTATACACAAAAGTAACCTGCCGAAACATCCGAATACTCCGTAATTACAGATACGTACTGCTGAAAGCGGCAAACCAAACCGTGACACAAAATAATTCTCCATGTGTTAATTTTACTTATGCAATTTTTTGACTTAATACGTACGTATAATCTTGATAGAAGTTTTTTCTGATATTTTATTTATTATTGTTAGTTCATACTCGTGAAAAATATTCATATATTTTCACATTTACAGTTTAGATTATACATATATATTATATAATATAAATGATAGCATAAAAATATATTATA
>NW_018020655.1:361932-362955 GCF_002006095.1 Pseudomyrmex gracilis
TTTCAAAAATTCCCGAAAAATTTGCGAAAAAGTATCAGGAGTACGAAAACTCTTTGTGCCACCTCTTCGCTGGTTATGTTCTCCTAATACTTTTTCTTGGATTTTGACGACGTTTTCGGAAATTTTTGAAAATTTGTATCAGGAGAACATAATTAGCAAAGAAGTGGCACAAACTTTCAGTGGGCGTGGCAATGGGCGTGTCAGTGGGCGGAAGGGCTTTCTTGAAATTATCCCGCCCACTCAATACTTTGTGTTATCGTTTTGCTGATTATAGTTTGTTGATAATTTTTCACTCATTTTTGAAATAGTTTCAGGATTTTGGACACAAGGTAAAAATAACAACTTCAAAAAGTAGGTTTGTACATGTATAATTTATTCAGACAAAATAACATTATTCTGTGAAATTAAATATTGTAGTGTGCTCATTTTCCCGTCTCACTTTGCACAGACTGCGGACTGTCAGATGCAGTAATAAATATTACTGTAACTGGTGTGATTAAAAAATGGAGCACACACGTAACATATTATATATATAATATATAATATATATATTATTATACATATAATATATATTATATATATAATATATAATATATATATTATTATACATATAATATATATTATATATATAATATGTTACGTGTGTCATATATTTTTTAACCACACCGGAAGCAGTAAACCTTATTACTGCGTCTGACAGTCCGCAGTCTGTACAAAGTGGGACGGAAAAATATATACACACTGTTATAAAGTACGTTTCATTGTCAGCCATCTCTTCATTAGGTATGTACTTTAGTAATAAGTTTTCATAAATTTCCGAGAAATCCGACAATTTCCAGGAAAAAGTATCAGGAGTACAAAAATTCTTTGTGCCACCTCCTCGCTGGTTATGTTCTCCTGATACAAATTTTCAAAAATTTCCAAGAAATCCGACAAATTCCCGGAAAAAGTATCAGGAGTACGAAAAATCTTTGTGCCACCTCTTCGCTGGTTATGTTCTCCTGATACAAATTTTCAAAAATT
>NW_018020655.1:368597-387244 GCF_002006095.1 Pseudomyrmex gracilis
ATATATATATTATATATAATATACTATAATATACTCTCTATAATCAATTTTCACTGCCTAATTTTACTTATGTAATGTAATACTTATTAATGTAATTCTATTGTTTCCATTAGTATTGATACTGTTCAATATAACAGTCTTCTTCCCTTGTATTCTTTCTTTAATGAAAAAACGAACATATCATTCAATCTTTTTGTTTATACTGCATTTGTGTAATATCTAGATATTTTCTGTTTGTGATCTGTTTGGTAAGGTAAATCAGAATGTTCCCTATTTTTATCGGTGTAATACAAGAAATGTTTTTTTGTCTTTTTATTATTGTTTGTTTTAAAACAAATCGCATACTTGACACTTAATTCCGCGCGTAAATTATATCGTAATATGTTTGCATATTTAATCTTTTGTGATTTTAACCATCGGTACTTCCCTGTAGCAATATTTTTCCTCATTGCTAATCGCTTTTTACTTGACCCTGACAACCGGCTATAAGAAGCGAAACGGTCTGACTCATCGTCAGACTCACTGCGCAACTTTCATTGCGATGAAGCAAATTCTCGGTTTGTACGTTCTCGCGACAATTCTGGCCGCGTGTTCGGCCGGTGTTTGTCGACCAGGCTTGAAAGAACATCAGGATTGGTATCGGTGCGAAGGTCTGACAAATATATCTCAAGAGGTATTGTGTTATTATCAAACTTTCTCTTTTCTAAACGATTTTATTGACAAAAATCAGAAATAAAATATACTTGTTAAAACGTTTGTTAAAACTTGTTTAAAATCTTAGAATTATAAAAAAAATTGTACCCGAACATCTGGTGTTAGCTTGTTATTGCCATTTCCTTAATTCTTTTTATTTTAATAAAATATACGTTTACACATATCATGTAATATGATTATTACATGTGATGTTAAAACGCTTATCTTTGCACAATAATGTTTGTACGATAATCTTACTTTGATCTTTCGTTGCTCGTATGCGGTAGAGAACAGTCATTTATCGATCAGTGCGTATCTACAGCTACAGATACCCGGAAATGCGGTTGGCATCGAAATCGTTGACTCTGACATCAAGACGATACCGACAGATGCGTTCGCGGCCCTCGGTGATTCTCTGGAGGAGCTCAATATCACGAAATCCGGCGTGGAAGAGATCGAGCCTAATGCGTTTCGAGGTCTTGGCAAGTTACGCGTGCTGGGTCTTGTGGACAACAAGATTCGTAAACTGAACTCGTCGTGGATTCAGGATTTGACGTATCTCAAGAATTTCCTCGTGTGGAACAACAAAATCGTTGCGATCGATTCGCGAATATACGATCTGCTCCCGAATTTGGAAGTCTGGGACGTCGCGTACAACGAGCTGGTCGACTGTTTGCCGCCCGAGCAGCTGAAGAAGCTGACGAAACTGAAGCTGATCTACCTGGCCGGTAACAAGTGGTTGTACCGATGCCGTCGCGATATGACGTATTATCTGGGCCGAAATCACGTTCGGTTTGTCCACGACTGGGGCTCCAGCGATTTGCTGATCGACGAGTGTCTCGCTCACGCGCCGCACGCCGACATCAGCGACGCCGCCCTGGAAACGTGCGTCGACCAACGCATAACCAACCCGCTCGCAGCTTTGTACGCGATGACCCAGAACCTCACAACAAGAGTCAACAGATTAGAAGCCTATGTCGCTCTTTTAAACGATACCTATGTACCCTTAAAACTGCGACTTTAGACTGAAAATTGCGGAATAACGAACTCGCGAGACGCTTACAGATTTGACTAACTTCGCGTACGACGTTTGGAACAAGTAGCGGCGCCGATACGAACAGTTGATGAGATATACTCGATGACCATTGTTTTTGTTTCAGTAACTTATCGTTGCGCGTGCTATTATGTTAGACGAGAAGATAACATTCGCGCGCGAATATTTACTCACCGTGTATACCAAAAGAAACAAAAAAATATGCGTTCAAAGACGCGACGTTGGTGCATTTAACGTCGTACGGATGCCGAGCGAATGTTTTCACGTTATTACATTGTTGTCAAGCGTTATATTCGGTCTATACGTATACGTCTATCTATGTACGAGTAGATTTATCTCCGTAATACTTTCATTTTCTAACAAAACTGCACCGCGCTCGAACTTGCACCATTGTTGCGCATGTTAACAATGTTTTTTAGTTCGAAGTTAATTAATTTTCTGCGAACAAGAACGCGTTTCTTTTTGGTTTTTACATCTCTCTGACTTTTGTAACCTACTAGCGTGTAATAAATGAGCATTTCTTAAAAACATATAAGTCTTTTTTCTTTCCTTTCCTCCATAGGGTCTAATAACTTTGAAGAATTGTTTAAGAACTTTCGTGTACACTCATGGAGTAGAATCGCAACGTTTGTTATTAGGCAATTATTCTATTTATTCGGCAACGTTTGTGTATTAATTGGCCGAATATCAAAGGGTTTCAAATAACAATAGAAGGAAATTGTAGCTAATAGACTGTTGCTGATCTCAGTCGCGAATAGTTTTAACACGCTCGAGTATCGAATTTATTTTCATATTTATAAAATTAAATTATAACTAAAACACATTTGTTTTTATTATATAATATATGCAAATATTTAATTCACACTGGTATGTTTTTAAACTATCGAACAAAACAAAAGTTTAATTTGATTGAACTTATATCAATTTAATGTAAGTGATTTTTTTGGCAACAATTGCTTAATTATAATCTGTTATTAAAAATAAATAATTTTACAAGAAAATAGACAATAATTTTGAAATAATTTGTTTTCTAATAGTAGGAACGCGTATGTGAAATTCGAACATTTGAAATTCTATAATTGAATTGTTGGCGTCAAAATCGCGTTTAATATTTATATGTTGCATTTCTCTTATATAGAGTGTTAAAACTTTTATTTGTCGCTGAAATATATTGTCAAGTCAAAAGAAACACTCCTTCTGTTACTCTCTGCCGATGTGCGTTCCGGAGTAAGTCGCAAACGCAAACAGATATTTAGTCATCGATCTAGGGCGGTGCGATATAAATCAATTTGTTCGAGTCGTTTTGCGTGACGTCGCGCGAATGATCGACGCGATTCGTAAAACTGACGCGGTAGACGCGCACACAATAAGGAAAGGACATCGTTTCGCCTACTGTGCGCGCCACTGTGTGCGAGAGGCAACTCTACCGGTTCTCCGTGATTTATGGAGAGGACGACACCCGCGTCCTCGGGGTCCTCCTCTTCGTCGTCGTCTTCGAACTCCGTTGCAATTTCACCATCGAGCATTCTCCGTATATGCCAGGGAGTGCTCCAGTTCCCACGCAGCGACGTTACGCTCCTCCTCCTCCTTCTCTCTCTCTCTCTCTGTCTCTCTTCATTTTCTGTTACGCTCTTCTCCGGAACTGCTCACCGGGCCGTCGCCGCCGATGCGAGTCATAGCGCGCGTTGCGCGCGCGGTTATCTATGCGCTTCACATGCATTCCGACTACGCGCAACCGGGTAACCTGCTCGTGCGACGCTGCACGCGGTGCATTAACATCGCCCCCGACTGCAACCCGGAAATCCGGACGTAACACGGTCTCGATGAAGTCTCTTCCCCCGCGTTACCTCCCCCCTCGTCCTTCATGTCGGTCCCGGCGAAAACACAACGATACAAGACGTCGGCGGAGTCTCTCTCCTCGAAATTAACAATGTCGAGACGCGACGATAGCTACACCGACTGTAAACTGCGCTCCGACGTAACTTACGTCGCAACATCGTACGCGTAGCACCGCGCGAAAATATCGAAAATATACTCGCGAAGCGTCTTCTTCCCGACCAAAAATGTTCCAAAAAAAAAAAAAAAAAAAAACAATTTTGCGAGCGAACATTTGTGTAACGAGCGCGACTCGGTATCAAATTGCGAACTCGGAGTTACACCGAGGGCCTTTCCCCCGCGGTTGATTACAGCAGCATCCGTCCGATCTGCCACCACATCAGCGTCTCTCCTAATACACCCCGACGGTGAATCGGAACTCTTCAGGCTTTGTTCCGCGTCGCGATGCAGCCTCTGGAAATCAGCGCGGAAGAGAATGTAAAAATCAAGAGAATCCGGAACGGCACGTCGTCGATACAGCACGGCTCACCTGTCCGTCGCGCTTTGCTAGTACAACGCCCTTTTGTTCGACGAATAGAGGAAAAAAAACGAAAGGGGGCAAGGGGGGACAGGGGGAGGAGGAGAAAGAGCGACTGTGCCTAAGATGAAAGCACCGAGGCGAGCCTCGCGGCCGGCTGGAGCCCCGCCAAATAATATACTGGCGCCCTATCTGTGCTCGCCTCTCTTCTCCCTCCGTACAACCCCCCTTCTGACGAGCGAGGCAACAGCCGCGTCACTATCACGAACACGCCGTTGGCCCGCCGGAGTACTTTTATATTTATTACAAGGACACGAGGGGATGGGGTGGAAAAAAAAAAAGGAGAAAACGCGGGAAAGGGGGTCAGATTGTTAACCGACAGGAACAACGAGGATGGAACGAGAGTGACTGTGTGTGCCCCCGTTGTTACGCGGTGCACAGCACGCGCGCGCGCCCACAGGACAGGCCGCCGGATGATTCAACCTATATTACGGCTTTTGTCATATCGCGGGAAACGGCGCGGGAAGCCGCCAGCCTCTTCTCTCGCGGATAAGGTCTGTGGTGCGCTTACACGTCTTTTCCACGTGTTTCCCCCACGGATTCCGCGCGCTTCCATCCGTAACTGTCAACGACCAAGTATCTGTCCGCGATGTGAAAAAGCGTCGAAAGACGACTCGACGAAATCGAAATCCCCGATGCAATCCCGATGGATTGTCTCTTTCTTCTTAAACCGAGAGCTCTCGGTTTAATATACGCGAGGACGAGATAAGGCGATGATGATGTCTTTTAATTATCGACGAAACGTCGCGCGAATTGACAATCGCGACGTATCATATATAATTGTCCGAGAGAGAGAGAGAGAGACGTATGGGTGTCACTGGGCTCATCGCGAGCGTGAGATTTTTTTTAAACCGCTGACAGCGTCACGGAAATTACGCAAGATAATGTCCAATTGTTTTCAATTGACTTTTTGTCAATTTGAGGAAGCGATTGATCCATCCTCTTTCTCGTTGTCTTCCTTCGACATTGTGTGATCATTAGGGGAAAGGAAAAAAAAAAGAAATAAAATGGATAATTTATTTTTGAGATGCGGACCAAGCGTCTCTTAGATGAACTTTCGAATCGACGTCGATTTTCTATTCTAACTTACACGTTTAAAAAACATATATTTGACAAACTTATATTAAAAACATAAAGAAATATATCAAATGGATAAAAATATTATTAAAAAACTATAATGTAATATATACAATACACATAATAAAAACTATATTAAACAAATATATGTTAAATATATATTTGCGCGCGCGCATTCGATATATCGGCTCGTATCGACTGTAAAACTATCTGCTAGTTAGTGTTACGTGATATCGCGAGTTGTTCGGAAAGTTTGTAAACTTTCAATAGGTGGCCACACAGACGGCAAATGTGGCCACGTATGACAACACGAGGCATCGCGCCGATACTAAAGCCAAATCGAACGGTGTATTTGCAGAAGCTCAATTACACATCGTGCGATGATAGGTCTTTAAATTTCTATTTAAAAAAAAAAAAGTTCCACGTACTTTCCGAACAATGCAAACGTGTCGAGACAAAGTGTCGATACACGTACCGATGTACGTGCTAATGAAAAACAGAACGTTTTTATAAGAGCGGAAGAGAAATAACATAGCTACGATAATCGATATCCAAGAAGACACGCTCACGCACACATATATATATACACACACATACACACATACACACGAGAGTGAGAGAAACGCGCGAAGAAAGCGCAAGCGACGCCAATAACGACGAAAAATTTCGCGGGACGGGAATGAATTCGGGAAACGACGATTGCAGCTTTTCTGCAATATCTCGTCGCTTTTTTCGCGCGCCGTCCGCTCCCCTTTTTCCACCTTCGTGTAACGAAATGTAAAAAGACGAGAAGAGGATGGAAGGGAGGACGAGGGAACGAAAAAGAGGAGGGGAAAAAAAAAGAGGAACGCGCGGGGAAGAAAGTAGTTCGCGGCGTGCACGAGCCCCGGCTCTCTCTCGCGTGTAGCCGAGTTAAACCGACGCGGCGGTGATTGATGACGCTTCGGTGTAACGATCGCCTCCTGCACCCGCGAACGTGGCGCCGGGGGTTAGCCTCCACCGGGAGACGAGAACGGGAGAGAGAAAGAGAGAGAGAGAGAGAGAGAAAGAGAGAAAGAAAGCTCGAATGAAAAGAGAGCGAGAAAAAAGAGGAAGGAAAGCGAGATAGATGGACGTAGGAACGGACGAAGCCCCTCGTTATCCTCGATTTTACAGGAATTAAAGGGCCGATTACGCGCGCGACCGCCACACCCGCGATTAAGATGGGCGCGCGGATTAAAATCGTTCGACGTGATTTTAAACCCCAAACGGGGATGGGAGAACGTCGTCATTAGATTTAAAACCCCGCTCCCCCCCCCTCCCCATCGACTCGAAACCATATTGCGAGTCGAGTGTTTTGATATTTGACTCCGGAAATAATTAGCAATTAACGTCGCGTTCGATTATATCGCGGCAATTAACGCGCTCTTCTTGTTCCGTACATCGTCGACGATAGAGCGCAAAACGCAAAATCGAAATTTAATATTGTGATAATTAAACCTCTCGAAACACACAGGGCCGACGGGGGGGGGGGGAAAAGGGAAATGTAATGATCGCGCTCTCGAACGTCAGTTTGAAACAAACCGGACGAGCGAACTTTATTATACTTTATTATATCAAACATTGTGACGGGGAAAGACTCTATTTTGCGCGGCGAAAAATCTCTCTGTAAAACGCATCTCTCTTTCTCTCTCTCTCTCTTTTGCGAGATCGGTTAAATTTATGACGAAATCGAAAAGTTTATCGCGTCGCGCGCGCGCGCGCGGAGGGAGCGACGAGAATTTCGACGGGCGAGAAATTTATCGCCCGTTCCACCGAATACGCCGGAGGAGCCGTCATTCGGGCTGTTAACTGTCCCGCTGATAATGGGAAACGTCTGAAGACAGTCTGCAAGACACTGACGGGCTTCTCGGGAGAGGAGAGCACGACCGGGGGTCGCCAGTAACTAAAGCCATTAATCGCCCGCCATACTGCCTACTTCTCTCTCGTCCAGTCATCCCTTCCTGGAGGTTTCCGTCGCCACCCGTCTCTCCGTGAACATCCACTCTCTCGCAGTGTCCCCGTCTCATCCCCCTTTCCATCCATCCCCCCGCCCGCCCATCTTCTCGCGCTCCATCTCGCATTGAGTAGCAAACCGTGGGCCTTGGAGCTCGTCAAGTCGCCAGCTTGGAAATTGCTTTCCTCATTTATAACCGGGCCACTGTCCGACCCTTGTTCGCCTTGCCCCTTTTCTCCACGATCTTACTCTCTTTCTCTCACATACCACACCCCTCTCCCCCCCGAGAATCTTCCTTCTTCCGCGTCTTCGCCCTCTCTTGTCCCGCGGACTCGCTCACCCTCATCGGCTATCGACCTCTACGGCGGCATTTGTTCCCTCTTCGCGAGTCTACTCCAATTTCTTTTTTTTTTTCTTATTACTGGCTTATGCACCTTTGACAGGTGTGACGATCGCGCCTTAATTGCCGCACACGCTTTGCGAGAGCGTCTTTTTTTACATTTGAAAAAAAAAACAAACAAACAACTGCCGTTTTCGAAGTCGGGAAATAAATAAAAACCGGGTTTTCAAAAGAGACATCGAGGGATCAACCTCGAGTGGAAAACGTTCCGATACCGGGGATAGAGCTCGGAAGCTCTCTCTCCGAGGAGAGAAAAAAAAACGCGTGCTCCCCCTTGTTTTTGTTCGTCGCTTTCGCCAAAAATGAGTTTAACTTGAGATTACGCTTGGTCGTCCGTGTGCAGTGCGCGATTATCCAAAAGCCTCGTGTCTATCTAATGGAGTTAGGTTAACTCGGTAAACAGGATTAAGATTTCAAGCTCGCCGATATGATCTTTCCTTAAGAACTCAATTACACCCGTGTGCTCCCGGGGTTGAGAACGCGAGGGGGGTAGGGGACGCGAGAAAGCCGAGGCTAGAGAGAAAGCTCATATGCAACGCGACACACAGGTAACCCGATTACGGAACATTACGCTCAGACGGTGGATTAAACGAGCGGCGCTACAATCAGCCGCATCAAAATTACAGAAGACCTACGGCCGATCCCGATAAAAGCGTGTGTCTCTCTCTCTCTCTCTTTCCTTGCGCGGCGCCGCCGTTCTCTTTCACCGCGCCTCATTTGCATCTTCTCTCCCCTCCCTCTCCCCCTTCTCCCCATTTGCATCGGGCATCGTGAGGTTCGCGAGTAAACATCCGCATCAAAGTGTCCCACGATCTCTTTCTTCCTATCGCGGGAATATCATTCCCGAGCAGTCGATTGTGTATCCAGCGACAAGCGGTATTAGATCGTGCGTTTGAGAGAGAAAAAAAAACACCGAGAGAAAAAACAAGAGGCCTGAACTTCTCTCCCGACTTTGAGGAGAGAACGGGAGGAAAGAGATGAGAAGTTCAGTCAAAAAAAAAAAAGAAAAAAAAACAGAAACCTGACAATTCATTGCGCTCTGGGAAAATATACATTAATCTGAAAATATATTTTTAATTTATTAAAAATTTGTTAATTCGAAAATATATTAATTATGCAATGTTTACGCACAAAGAAATATATTACAATTAAAACTCAATTTAAAAAAAATAAATAAATAAGCGCAATATATCTTCCGTGCGAAATTGATTTGTTCGCACGTTTTAATTTCGTGCGATGTAATTTTTTCTTCGAAAAAAATCATTTCCGATAATTACAGCGAGATGCTTGATGCGAAGTGTCCTCGGACTCTCAAACGCGTTATTCCGGGGAGCTTCCGCGGCGGACTTTTAAGCGAGCCAAGGCACGAGGAGAAGGAAGAAGAAAGCTCTCTCGCGTTCCTCAACACATTGCATCGCATTACATGTCTTTCGCACGGCGCGAGAGAAAGAGAGAGAGAGAAAGAAACGAGCGCTGACAGACGAATCCACAGTCGGAGAAGAAGGAGAGCACGGCAGGGGAAGAAGAATCGGGCAATTACGCGCGCTCTCGGTATCTACAATTACCGCGCGCGCGGTAGCAGAAATCGGCGATTCTCCGGTGCGAATGTCGATGCTCCTAGCCGACTGCAAAAAGTAGACTCCGAGAGAGGAGCTTTGCAAAAGGCGCGAAGGAACGAGCGTAAGGCCTAGCGCTCGTCTCGTTCGAACGATGACGAGTAAAGTAAAAGATAGCCGCGCGCGTATTACATCTGGCAGCGCTTATTTCGATTAATTATTAAACGAAATCACATAATGACCCTTCGATTCTTTTGTAAAAAAAAAAAAAAAAAACAACTCGCGAGTTGTTAATTTTGTGACAGAGACCACGTGATATAAAGTGCGAGAAGGTGAACAACAGCAAGAGGAAAGGAACGTATGAGGTTCCACACGACTGACTGAGTTCGCGGAATCTACGATGGGTTCGATCATCGCTCACGATCTGCGAAAAGAATGAGAAGCGACTTTGGAATGGACGGGGGACAGCGCGCGCGCACATTGTCGAGCAGGAAGTCAAATCAGACCTGGAAGAAGAGAACGGCACGACCGATGCCAAGAAAGAGATACCATCTACGTTCTCTTCGGAAATTGACGATTCGAGAGACTCGATAGTTGCAAAGGCGAGGGAACGAGTGAGACGAGCGAAGAAAAGAAAGAGAGAGAGAGAGAGAAAGACGGATTGACCGGGTAGCTTTGGTCGGGTGATCAAAGAGGGAGAAGTAGGTGGTCGAGGCAAGCTGCTATTTATGCCGCTCGGGAATCGAAGGCGCGAACCGACGCTCTTCTGCCGCGTCGTCGATCGAGCGTATAGACGAAGAGCGACGAACGCTTTTCGGATCGGAGACGGCGAGAAAACGAATCGAACGAGCGAGCGAGCGCGGCCGGCGCGACGACGACAACACACAGTCGCGGCTGCGAAGTCAAGCGAAGGTAGACAAAGGATCGCCGAGAGTCGCACGGTCGGAGGGGGAGGGGAGGGGAGGGGGCGGATTTGCAGGGAAGAAGAGAAACGAAGTCGAAGAAGATACTATCGACGCCTCCTCTCTCGGAAATCGACGTGCCGCGGCACGGAACGAAGGCGCGAAGAGGAGAAGGACGAGAACGAGGGACGAGCGAGCTGGAAGAGAAAGACAAATTGACGGAACGAACGAACGAACGGTCGGCTGCGCGAACGGGAACGGAACGAGGAAGGACGAATGAGAGAGAGACAGAGAAATGCTCTGCTATTTACGCTCCGCAGAAAAGTCGCCGACTAAGAGAGCGGCGTCCCCCGACGCTCGCGCTTTCTCGACCAACAAGGTCTCTCTGCGAGGAGGAAGGAGAACGAGAATCTTCCGCGCGCGTATCACGGCGAGAGCGAAATCAATCGGAAGGAAAGTGTTACCAAATGCTCTTCGGGATATATAAAACCGCGCGCGAAACGTGAAACACGACAAAAGTTTCGAATTATTTATCAAGCGCGCGTCGCGAGGATGAGGAGGTCTGCGAGATAGGGTCCGTCGTTTGAGAGGAAACGCGGGGGGGAAGGGGGGGAAACAGTTTTTCTTCGAGAATAATCGCGCGCGGTTTCCTTCGAAACTTTTCCCGAAGCGAAGATCGTCGACGGACGATCTGGAAATGCTTGAACGTTTTGCGCGGCATAAAATACAAATCGATCACAAAACCGAACACGCGCGCGGGAGAGCGTCAGCTAAATGCTGAAGAGTCACGTAATCGTCTCTCTAAGGAGGCGGAATGTGAGCAAACACAGACGCGCGGACACACGGTGGTGTGTATACGAATAGGTGAAGTTACGGGACGGGAATTCGAGGCTCAGGCGCTTGATTAAACGCGGGAACGGTGCGTGATAAACGAGCCAGCGGGGCGACCGGGCGGAGAGATAAAGGAAAAGAGACAGAGAGAGAGAGAGAGAAAGAGACGTCGACAAAACTACACTTCGTAAAGAGCAACCGAGAGTCTAACTGAAGACCACGAGAGGTGGAAGATGAGAAGAAGAGAAAGGACGAGAGGCAGAGGGAGGGAGGGGGAGATCGCACGAGGCTGCTATCTACGAAAACGCGTACGTATTCCATGGCGCGCCTACGAGGCATAGATTGCAGCTTGCAAGGAAAACGTGAAGAGTAGACGTGAGGAAAGAGAAAGGCGAGGGAACGCGGAGAAGGTGCGCGCGAAAAGGGAAGAAAAAGGGGAGAAAAAGAGACCGAGAGCCAAAAGGGGAGAAAAGAAAGAAAGAGAGATTCCAGTGCCGATAGCACACACCGTGGCCGAGAGCCTCTGTGGTCCGTCCCCCCTTCCTTTCTCTCTCTCTCTCTCTCTCTCAAGGCGCACACATTCCCCCCGCCGTCCCTGAAATGAACCAGATTATTGGCTGAACCCTGACCGTGGAAATTACGTATTCGGTAAAGAAAAAAAAAATTCTCCCTCGCTGGGAAACGGAGAAAGCGAGAGAGAGAGAGAGAGATGGAAACAAAGGATGCGTGCACGCCGACGTATCTCTGTCCCCCTCTCCTCTCCCCGTACATGTGCGAAGATCTCTCGTAGATGTTACATACGCGCGCGTATCCGTGGATGTGGGTGAGCCGCAAGTCCTAAGGTGAAACCCGTAGCCGGGGTTGCTGAGGTAGGGAGGATCCGGGTCACAGATCAGCGCGCGGGCTCCGGCATCGGGGGAGAACCTGCGGTAGCGGCGGAGGGGCCCCCCCCCCAAACGGGTCTCATCGAGAGCGCGTATCGCGAGCAAAACTCGACGTTAGGTCGGGGACTTACCTTTCTTCTTCCTCCGTTCTTCGTCCTTCGTCTCTCTCCCACCCGCGTATCACATCCGTCCGTCTGTCCTTGTTTCCTCGTGACCGTCTCTTCCTTCTTCGCTATCGTGCGTGCACGGTTTTCCATCTTCCTTCAGCCGCTCGCTCGCTCGCTCGCTCGCCCTTTCTATCGCACTTCCGCTCTCTCGCCTCTCTTTGTGTCTCTTCCTTCCAGTTTCTCTTCCTCCTTTCCCTATAACCAACGCACCAGTATCGCTCGCGAGAGTTCTCTCTCGTTCGTTGTTCCCTTCCCGCTCTTGCGCTCTCTTCCCGATACGTCGTCCGCCTACCTGACTACCTAGTACTCGGTGTAAAGGTCCGACCACCACGAGCGGCGAGTACACCACGACGCCACCCTGAGGCCACCGCGTAGTTCGTTCCCTTCGTTCTTGCCTCGTCTCTCTCCTCTCCCGCCTCACTCCCGCCGGGGAGATCCCTCATCTCGGTTTCTAGAAGAAGAAGAAGAAGAAGCGCATCGAGCCGAGACACACCGTGGAGTTCACGCACTCCACCTCCTCTCTCCTCCTCCTTCTCCTCGCGCTGCTCCCGCTTCTCTTCCTCACGTTCTCTCCGCTGCTTCTTCTTCGTGCTATCGTCTCCTCGTAGCCTCGTTACAAGAATCCTTCTCACATCCATCCATCCGCCCCCTCTTCGAGAAGAGCAGGGCTCTTGCGCGCACGTAAAACGTGCCTCTTTGTCCGAATGACGTGATGATTCCTCGTATATACCTCTCGTTATATATACTCTAGGGGGTTACCGAGGGGGGATGTGTGTGCGACACCTCCCTCGACCGACGTGCGGATTTTGGAATTTTTTCTCCCACGCAAATTTCCCACCAAGCACGCAATCCGTCGTAACGCGCTTGAAATTTTTTTTTCGGATCGCAGCGCGCTCGAAGAAAATATCGACTTTGTTCTTCTTCTTCTTCTTCTTCAAAAAAAAAAAGAATGAACAAAATTATCGATTTAAATTTTTTTCTACGCGTTTCTCGCTGCGTTTGTGGCGTCGAATCGACCTTTGAGCCTCGCGATAATTGCGATCTGGATCGGATACACGCGCGTCATCGCGCGGTGTCTGTTTTCCCACGGCCGGATCGGCCGGGCGCGAGTCGTGGCCGCCGCGAAGCGAACGTAAGGATTTTTTTTTTGATCGCGGCGCGGTATGCGCGCGGCCTTTTAATTGGATTGCTATATTAAAAGATCCGCGCGCGCGCGCGCGCGCGCGAGTACGGAAATACGCGCACGCATATTAATTCCGAAGCGAGCGGTGCGCGCGGCTCCGCTTCGACTGGAAATGCGAGCGGACCCCTGACCTTTTCGCGATATACCCGTTACGCCGTCGTGCCTACACTACGCATTGCGCTCCTTTTTATTGCCGATCGGCGAACGGTAATAACGTAAATTCAAGTCGCCGCCGCCGCTACGTAGGAAACACAAGCACAAGCGAATCCGCGAGCGCTTTAAACGCCGCGCTCACGACTCGGATTCCATCGGGACTCCGGCGTGCTGATAACGGGAAATCTTTCACGAGTTACTCCGGGAATGCTCACGACATTATCTGTTTCAACCGGCGGAATTGTGTGGAAGATATTTCTCTCCGGACCAATCACGTCGCGTCTTTTAACGATGCTTTCGGTGTCTCAAAGGTCGTTAAATCAATCGTCATGCGTGCAAAAGAGGAAATCTTTGCCGTTAATTCTTTCGTAACTTCTTAAAGTATCGGTAAATGAGGAAACAGACTTTCGTTTCTTACGACAAATTTAAGCTCGCGATAGTTCAAATAGTTTTATACACGGTCAGTATGAGCCAATTTGCTGGACTTACGTGTGACTCTCTTATATTAGGATCGGCGCGCGTTACGCTGAATGTCAATAAATATTTACTGACAGTTCCAAGTCCTTCACTGAGAATCATATAATTTTACTAAGTCGTTTGGAACACTTTTGCTATGCAAATCGGTACACGTTCACTAAGTTCAATCGGTAGATATCTTCTAAAACAATTTATAATATGAAAAAAAATATTTATAATTAATACCTTTAATAATTAATAATTTGTAATGATGTCTCTAAATTTTCTTGATTATTCTCTACGTTGTCTTCCAATATTTCGTAGAAAAAAATTTCCGTCGCCAGGAACTGATTATCAAGATTGCAAAAATAACATGTTAACGACAATTCGATGACATTGTCCACCGATTTCCGAATAAAACTGTCACTGAATCAATTAGCAAAATTAAATGATTTCCAATAAAATTAATCCGTCATTGAGTCAATCAGTGAAATTTGTCCCGATTTATCTCTTTCTTCAGCGTAAATTAATTAACTTGAGAATTTAGATCGATTTCATTTTGAAAATTCATCTAAGCTCAATTTACATCTCAAGTGTACAAAAGTTATCTATTTTTACTTCTTTCTCCCTAAATAAATTTAAAACGCGAATTAAACGTCTTGGAAATCAATTCGAATAAGTCTAAGTGCACGTTGTTTTAATATAGTTTTAAAAAACACACTTGCACGTACGTTCAGCGCATTGGCTCGCGAACTATCTCTCTCGTAGTTTTACTAGGAGAGAGAACGAATTAAAAAAGTCACGTGTTAGTCACACGAGCGGGCGACGAGAAATAAAAAAAAATAAAAAAAAAAAAAATAAATAAATAACCGCCGACACGATCGAACAGTAAACTGCGAGGATACTGAGCGCGCGCCCGGTTTCTCGAGAGGCAAAGATGCGTAGATAAATATTTAAATGGAGTATGCCGCGCGCGTATCGTCGAGCTGCTTCCGCGCGACCCGACTCGCATTCTTCGTACTTTTGCTTGCCTCGCGCGATTGGCGGCATGCCGGAACTCTCTTTGCCGCGGTATCTTGGCATCTGCAACGCGAGATCGGGACAGGGGAACTATTCAGTGTATATCGACGCGATAAGAGCGCCTCGGGATGTTTGATAAAGAACGCGAGGAGATTGTATCTGCTTATATATATATATATATGTGTATGTATACGCTCGCCCCCCATCGGGGATCTATATTGATGAAAAAACGAATTTTTAGATAAACGTATATGCGATTAGTAACAATTGCAGATAAGATTTACATCGACGCTCAGATGATAAATAATTTATTTTCTTCTACTCCCTCGTCCTCTTCTCTCCCGTTGACGTATGTACCTTCGCGCGTAAAAAAAGTTTAATCCTTCAGTGCCAGACATACGAAATATGACCTAGTTGTCCAGACTGGGTCTGTGAGATCCACGCGACTTTAAGTTTGAATATCTCCGCAATACTTTTTTAATTTCTTTTTTTTTTTTTTTAATCGAAAGGTTGAAACGATTCTGCGTCAATCAAAAGGAACAGATTGAAAGTAGAGACACTGGTTTAAAACTTTCGGGATCTCGGAGACCCATATCTGGCACTGAAAGGTTAAATTCACGTTCACATTTTGTCTCTCTGAGTTTCTTCGTTTAATTTTATTTGTGGTTTTTCTCAATGTTTTCGGAGCGGATGTATATTCGCGTAAAAAAAAATTACAATCTTTCGCGCTGCGCGAAATATCAAATTACCTATACTTCGCGCGTTTCATCGCGCCTAACATTTTTACATACACATAATTACACAATTTAATTGCGCAAAACGATGTGATATCATGCGAGAGACCGGTACGGAGAGATTTGTTCTCGTTGTCAAAAAAAATAAAACCAAAAAAGATCCAATGCTCGCGGAGCAAACGCGCGTCGTTTCTGTTCGAGAGAAGAAGAGAGCACGACGGAAAATCCGGGAAAATCGCGGGAAACATGTACCGTCAATCACCGTCCCCAAAGCTCTTTCTCCGTAGGTATTTTTACAACAATCCGATATTTTCGCTCGCGCGAGAGCTTCTAACCGAATAATTAGAGGCGCGCTTTCACAAGCGGCGTCGCTACACACCGCGCAGCGCGCGCTCTAACGGTACTGCAATAATACACCAAAGTGTCCATAACTTTCGCCTCGGTCTATTGAAATGTTTTTCGAGTCAGTTAAACGTTACACGCGTATCGTATAACTTTTTAATCGTGCGTACGTAACGTAGGTAGGTGCCCGACCGAGTGTTTGGTTACGATACGAAATACGCAAAGACACTCGAAACAAGCTTATTTGTCCGTCATCTGTACCAATATTAAATTCGTAGAGAAAAACCCCGCTGTGCTGGGAATTCTTGAACATTTTGTTACCGAAGAAGACTCTATTACAAGCTCCACGCGTTTCGCTACTATTTAATATATTTAATATATAATGTTTTATTGCATGTAAATATATTGAACATCCAAGTTTGATCGAAACTGACCTTCTCATTACATCACCCGTGTTCTTATCTATCATCAGTTCGTCGGTGTAATTGAAGTCAAGTTACTATTATTGCCGCGAGGTTGTAGCAAATTTTTAATCAACAATTCAACTCCTCAATTAATTTTCAATTTAACGCGCGTAAATATTTTCGCGCGCATTACCACTTCATTTGCGAAAAGTTTGATCACGAACTCATTAAAAATATTAATCGGCGGCGCGAAAATAAATTAATCATCGCCGAATTCCTTTCTAATTGCAAAATGCGCCTTCGACGTTTTTTGATTTTTTTTGCAATCAGCGACACGGGGAGTTAATGGGAGTTCTCGGCAATTTGACGTGCGCGCGCGCGCGCGCGTGTTATCGCGAGTGCGTACAGAAGCGACGCGAACGAACGACCGAAGTCTCGTCTTCTTCTTCTTCTCGGCTCGGTACAAAACGCCCTTATACGCGCCGCACGCGCGCGGCGGATCTCTCGGACGCGAAGAAGAAGAGAAGTCGATGGTTATAGGCATACGAGATCATCGAGCGCGGGGATCTCTCGACACGCCCGGAGTTCACGCTCCGGCCGGCGGGGTCATTGGGCAACCTACTCGCCAACAAATCATTGCTAATGATCTACTCGTACCTTTGCAGTTACCTCGTACCCGACCCGAGGCATCCCTCGCGCCAGGCCTTAACAGCCCTTCTCCTTTTTCTCTTCTCCCTCCCTTTTCTCTTCCCCCCTTCACCTTACACGCTCGTCCGCGACGATCGGCATCGGGACGAGAAATGACACGCTTCTAAAACGCGAGGAGGAAATGCTCGAGCTGCGCGATTTTATCAAAGGAAATTGACATTGTCAAACTGTCCACCAGCAATTGTTTATAAAAAAAAAAAATAGATAAACTGTTGATGTCGAAGTGGTTTTGAAATCTGCGAAACCAATTTAAAGGATAACAAACTACAACTCAGGATAATCTCGCGACCCTAAACGACTTAACATCCGGACGAAACTCGCGCGAGAGAGATTCTATCGGGACGATTTTGTTTTTTTTTTTTTTGTTTTCCCTGACCCTTCCCCCGAGACGCGATTCGATTTTTATCGCGCGGCTTAAATAAACCGTCAACAAAATCTCAAATCCGTCACTCGCTCGTAAAATCGTCGCCGCGCACACGTTTAATTAAATGCAAAGGAATAATAGCGCGCGCGCGGTGATGGCGCGGAGGCGGAAACGAAGCAACAATTATATGAGCGGGGAGATGACCTCGGCTCGCAGCAGTTGCCGGCGAGAGGCAGCGAAGGAGAATTACGAACTACCTACCCGAGTGTGTATACCATCTCGCAGCGAGAGAACGAAGGCGGAAACGACGACGAGACGCGGGAGAAACGACGGACTGTCTCGGTGCGCAAATACGGATCTCCGTACGCGGGCGTCCCCGGGGGTCAACCCGGGTCAAAGAGAGAACTCCGCGATGTGTATATGTATGTATGTATATATATATATATATACATCGGCGCCGCGATGCCCCGCGGTCCGGGGTCCGTTGGGAGACACAGTCGTGTTCTTAGGAAAACAGATCACGGACGTCGATCAGCGTCGAGGGGGCGACTTGCTGTCCGGATCTTACTTCTTAGACGTGAGAATGGATCCGTTCCGTTCTCACACAGAGCATCGGGGGCGCGGTATACAAAATACATCTCGCAGATCTCACTCTCACAGACACAAAATGCACCTACCTTACGCGGATAATCAGACGCTCTCTTTATGCGCTCGAATTGTTTGGAGATAGGCTCGTTTCGAATTCTTCTCGTCACCATGTCGCTGTCTTGAATGGAATCGGTGCGTTTTACTGAAAGCAAAAAGGACATTCACTGATTCAAATACAAATCTTGCACCGACGAGCAGTGGATTTCATTCGGTTGCAACTCTTGCTATCGCGAATCAGTAAATATTCACTAGATCGATCGGTATAAATATCACTGCTTCTAACAATTTATAATATCAAATAGTTAATTAATGTCTTCCAACAAATTTTCTCGGTTTGTTCTCTAATGTCCTAAAATTAATTCGCGGACAGAAACTCATTGCCAAGGAATTACCTCGACTGGAATCTCAAACTTTTCTCTTTTAAATAAAATCCGTATATTTGATCGAACATTTACTCATTCAGATACTTAAAAACAACCCATGTAGGAATTGCCGACAGACTTCCAGTAATACTACTAGACCAACAATGGCCCAACCTTTATAGCCGATACTCGATATTGACAATTGGTCCAGTATTGTCCCATTTTTGTATTTTATAACAGCCCAATATTGGCCCGTTTGTTCACCAGTGTTCGGCATTCATATTGGGCCAGTATTGGCAAAGAAGACAGGGCCGATATCGG
>NW_018020655.1:393243-483483 GCF_002006095.1 Pseudomyrmex gracilis
ATCGTGCCGAGCTTAAGAGCCAGCGTTGGCTCGATCTAATCATTAAGCATATTCGCCCAGTACTGGCTACTACTGTCGTACCAATATCGAGCCTCGTTTGCCGATATTGACCCAATACTGGGCCGTTCGTTAATTCCTCTACAAGGGAATCTACTCAATTCATTCATTGAAACACTTTTTGTGCGAGAAAATATTCACAGAAGCAAATATCACAACATTTATAAGATAATATGAAAAAAAACTATCTTCATTATCTTCGAATAAGTTTTCTCGTATCCCCTAATTAATATTAATTAAAAAAAATTCTGTTGCCAGGAACAGCCTCAACTGGACTCGGACCTGGAACCTTCGTCGAGCAGACGCTGCGTCTATTCGGCTACTGAGACTCCCGACAACAGTTGTTGCGAAACTAACACGTTAACGACATTCGGCGAAGCTATCAATCGGTGAAATTTATCGATACGTTTTAAATATTGTGTATTGCAAAAAAAAACAAATAAAAAATTATGTACTTCACAACTGCAGAAATAAATAAAAGGAAAACGATTAAAATCCCATCAAGGTAAAATTTTTGAAACGAACGGCGCTGTTTTATCCGAAAACTCGTTGAAAGTCACGTTCTCTCTTGACCGGTCGATCGGCCGCCGCGCTTAATCGGACATTCCGCATCGCCGATCCTAGATATCGGCGGCCGCGAGGAGGTTACACCGGCGGGTCACGGCGACGCTCGTTCGAGCGATTCCACCTACGCGTTCCCGTTCCCGGGCGAGAAGGGGAAACGGAATCGAAAAATGTGCACCGTTAGTCGTGCGCGAGAAGCGTGCCCGCGGTCACGCGTGCGTATACGCGCGCGCAGATACACACCCGCGTGCGCGCTCTCTTTCTCTTTCTCTCTCTCTCTCTCTCTCTGTGTGTATTACACGATCGTGCGCAACGTAATACAACGCGCGGGCGAGTAATGTCCTTTGTGCCGCGCTGCGCAATAATAAACGTGTGTGCTCTCACCTTCGCCGGTTCGCGTAAACCCGACGTTAAATAACGATCGCGATCGCGGGGCACGTACGAGCCGATCGCGCGGCCGATCGGGTGCGTTTTTGTCGCGCCCGATCGAGAACATAATCGGCGAGCGGTTGCAACGACTGCTTTACGAGCGGGAATCGCAATAAGCTAATGCAGAAACGTAACACTTCTCTCTCTCTCTCTCTCTCTCTCTTTCTCTCTGCACCGGATAACATAAAGATACAAAGCACATGTGCCACTTGCGTAAAATCCCGCAGAGTCCTCGACGATGTTTGAAAACTGAGAGGAAACGGGCAAGAATGATGTAAGTTCGCGATGGCGCAATAACATCCGAAACGCAAAGGTGCGACAAGCGGATTCACGCGTCGGAGCGTGCGCTTTCTGCCACTCTTTTTTTCTCCTCTCTCTCTCTCTCTTTCTCGCGTGGAATTATACATATTTCTCTCTATCCAAGGCGCGCGTACACGCACGTGCGTCCGTGCCTCGGGAAGAGTAGTCGGAACTCGGGGGGAGGTGAAGGGGGATATTGTAGAAAGGGACAGAGAGCAAAAGAGGAGGGTCCCGTGGGGAGACGCAGTGGGCGGTTCGGCGTGCGTGCGTGATCGTGATCAGGATCGCGAGGCGAGATAGCGAGGTCGCCATCATAAGGCTCTCTCTCTCTCTCGTGTGCCTATACGGGGTGATCCAAATCTCACGGTCGGGTCTCGAAATCGTTCGGCGAAATTTCGCGCGCGCGAGAAAGAACGCGAAATTTTTTTTTTTTTTCGCGCGCCGCTGAATTATCGATCCTCGACGACGACGACGACGACGACAACGGGCGCGCGCGCGCGCGTCGATCTCTCGCTCGTCGAGCGGATAAATTCAAATGCCGCGAGCACGCGAAATTGGTTATCATTCAATATTCACTCATTTTCCTAAACGACAATGCAATTTCAGACGTCCGCTCTCGCAAGGCGATAACTTTTATCGCTGAATTTCGAGAACAAAGTAATCAAACTACAAAAAAAAAGAAAAAATGACACAAAGCATAATAAAAATAGACGCGAGATATTTCGCGGCGCGATTCGCGATATACATTACAATAATAATAAACGCGCTAACGATACCAGTTAATATTTCATTTGAAGCCATTTTTGACCAAAAAAAAAAAAACCAACGGGAGTGTAAAAAAGCACTTGTTTCATCGTCCGTTTCGAATTAATTGATATGTTTTCAATTTGCGTTTTTTTTTTTCATTACTCTCTAAGTTGATAAAAAGAATCACAAAGCGTGAGAGTATCGCGCGCTGATATCGCCGGGATTTTAATCCACTTCGCGGTATGGATTTCTGCAAATGTTTCTCTCGCGGTCGAGCGCGCGCGCACGCATTCGTGCACACACACACACGCGCGCGCGCGCAACAGCGTGTGTTGCCCGACACGAAAATGTTTGCAACTACCGTGTGGGCTCCGCGACTGTCCGGCATTGTTTACGTTCGCGTAAATTACGTCGGTCGGCATAAATAATCGCGGTAATACCTAATAAATCGGCTAGCGATAAATACAGGGGAACACCGTCCGTTCTCGTGAGTGAGGCCACTCGATATCCTTCTCCCTTTTCCCCGCGTCAGTCATCCCCGGCATTTAATATCGTTCTCGCGCGCGTCCACTTTTACGCGGCCGTTCGGCCGCGCCGATTTATAACCCACGGGGCCGCGGAGAGAAGAAGAACTCCGGAGAGTCGCGCGTTAACGGATTCCGGTTATCCTTGGTTGCCGCGAGTCGTCGTTGAAATGTCTTCGGAGATCGTTCCGCGGGGAGTAAAGATCGCGGATGAGGTCGGGTCGAGAGCGGTAAGCAGCAACGAGCGAAGAGAGTAAGGTGGAAGGAAGATGAGATTAAGAGAGACGAGGAGGAGGAGGAGGAAGAGGAGGAGGAGTTGCGGCGCGGCGCGGAGACGCGGGAGAGAAAGAAGAAGAAGAAGCGGCAGCAGAAGAGACGAGGGTATTGTTAGGAGGGCGGACGAAGGGCGGGTGGGTTCTGTCACGTTTCGCATTGCACGCACCAGAACTTTGTGCGAGAAGGTTGCCGGGCAGAGAGCGAAGAGCGTCGTTTCTTTCTCTCTCTCTCTCTCTTTCTTTCCTTCTTCCGCGAGGCACGGAGGCTTGCCTTCTGCGAGAGGAGCCGATCACAAGCGCGATCTCGCCGTCCCTGGACGCCGCGGAGGATCACGACTTTCGACGTGATCCGTCGTGACGACTATATACCCCACCCGCACTCGCGTTCGTGCCGATATTATTATTATATCCTTCGCGAGAGAGAGGAGCCACGTACACACAGAACGAACATTCCTGCCGCGCGTATCTGATATTGCTTGTCGTTTTTGCAAGCCCGTCCTCCGGGTCCTCCTCCCCTTCCGTCGATTCGTCGGAACTTAATCGGGGGGAGAGAGGAGGGGAGGAGGGAAAAAAACGCGAGGATCCCTCGCAAACGAGGAAAATGCGTTCAAAGGCCACCGTTCCGGTGAAAAAACGTCGCGAGTATCGCACAAAGAAACAAAAATGTGCATTCTGCTTTTCATCCAATAACGTAAAACTTATACTACAGACACCGGTCCACGCGCTCGTCTCCGCTTTGCACGCGCGCGAACAGATTTATCAATTCGTAACGTTAATAAACAGATAGACAGCGACTCTCTATATTCGCAGTTCTCTACGTCGTCGCCGTGATGAAAATTCGAACGTGGTTACTTTTTATTAAATTGCATTGCGAGGGCACGGCGCCGAAAGCGCGCGCTGGTTCCGCTGTCAAAAGACGGTCGATAAAAAGATAAATCATTTTAATGAGATTTGGAACAAAGTGAGAAAGTTTTATGATTTAAAAACAAAGTAACAATTATACGTCTCTTCTCTTTTCCTCACTTTGATCTTCCGCGTCCGAACCGCCTATCGAAACAAGACCGTTGCGTTGAGCGAAACGTGGCCTCTGTTACGTCAAAAACGAAAAAAAAAAAAAAAACAAATGATCTGACAGGAGAAAAGAGAGCGACGAGACACGCAGACAAGATATCGCTTGGTGAAGACGCGCGAGTCCGCGTCTGACAGAGCAATAGTTTTCACTCTCGCGAAACCGATCTCGGTCAGCAGATTTTTAATGGCATACATTAGAAAACGAGACGTGAAGAGAGAGAGAGAGAGAGAGAGAGAGAGAGAGAGAGAGAGCTGGAGAGAGAGAACGTGGTGAAAAAAAAAAAATAAAATAAAATGGTTTCTCGAAATGTAATTTCTGGAAAACGTCAAAGCTTTGCGAGCGCGCGAGCGCGCCCGTTCTCGTCCTCCTGTAGAGAGCCTGAAGTTTTAACAAGCTCGGTTCATAGAACCCCTCATATTTCTACCGCGAAACGAAGTCGGGTGGAAAGCGGATTCGTGATCTCGGTAATAATTCATGCCCGTCGCTCGATTTTCAGAAAAATGAAAAAAGATCTCTCTCTCTCTCTCTCGTCGTCGTCCTCTTCATCGTTCGCGATTACCAAAAGAGGAAGGGAATGGAGGGTTGGTGACCCCGCGCGCGGTTTTCCAACGCGGCGTTCCCTGATTTAGACACACAGAAATCGTCATAGATTCTCGCGCGCAATTCCCTATCTCGCATTATTAATTTAACGTCGTGTTGAAAAATTCAACACGATCGAAACTTTTAACGAAACTGTCATTTGCGTGAGTTGTTGTAATTTCGGCGGTTACCGTCTTGACGATATGTTCCAAAGTATTTTTGCTCTCTCACGTGCGAGATGAGTGAGAGATTCTTCGCGTGAAACAATTTTTCAACTCAATTGTTTTAAATCACTCGGGGAAAAAAAATGTAAGTCGTCAGAAATTTCACACTATCTCAATTAAACTTCAACACACACACACAGAGAGAGAGATCGTCTGCTTGAAATCGATCAAAGAAGAACCCGCACTCGAAAGAAAGCTCGAGACATATCTCGTACGACACGTCGAGGACGAGAGAAAGACGAGAGAGATAAAGGGGGCGGGAACGACGATAGTTGGCGGCATCGATAATTCACACCGCTCTCTGCTGTTATTCAGTCGCGATCGAGAAGTTGTTATTAAGAGGACACCAATAATGTTACCGATACAGCTTTATTACGGCGCTCGCTTAATGGTCCCCGGTAAGCTGAGGCTATCGATTTATAGCCCTGATTTATAGGGATTCAGTCATTTGCAAACGCCAAGGCTCTTCGGGCCGTTAACGCGCGCGCGCGCGAAACGCCAAGAATTATTCGCGATGCTCTCCGAGAGGCGCGCAAGGGTTAATCAAGCTCGACCGTTATGCGCCTTCGAGGATTAGATCGCGATGTATGAAGACGTGAGGACGCGAAACGATCGACTCGATGCACATTCGATGATGCGAGAGCCCGCGCTCTTCTCTCTCGTCTGCTCTTTCACGGTCTCGAAAGTGACGACCGAACGCGTAAATTAAATCTCGCGCGTTGCACCAACCCGATGGAATAAATTTCACCTGAATTGTTGTCTAGTTTTTGCAACAAATAAATCAAACCCGATACTGTCCAACTGTGATTTAAGGCCGACACGAGCCTATACGGTCTGAATCATGGGAGTGCAAATTGAACGTTTTGCAACATATCCCCAAGCATCTTGGGATGAATGTTCGAATTGAACATTCGAACATTCGAATTTTCACGTGTAAGTAATTTGCACGCACATCCGACAGGCTCGCATTGACCCCAAGTCTATTTCTTCCTCGCCAAAGGTCTTCCTTCCCGATGAAACAGAGAACCACTCGACGGTTGAAAAGCGTTGAGTAACGACGTCTCACGGGGGCCGCCGCGCATTAGAAAATGTCCTCTCAGATCGGGGGCGCTATTTTCGCATTCCGCTTCCGCGCAAATCTCGCGCGAACAAATTTAAAAGCCGCGAGAGAAAGTTCTTCCTGAAACTTGCTGCGTTAAAAAAAAGAAAAAAAAAAAACGGAAATAGTTTCCTTCCCCGTTTCTTTTCCCTTAAAGTCAAGAGACGAAAAGTCTCAATTCTCCAAGGTCAGAATAAAGCGAACTCCTCGCGAGCGATACACTTCCGCGTCGCGAATCCTCTCTTTCTCTTTCTCTCTCGCAACATCGTGTCGAACGAACTGTAAGACCGGGACGCCGGTTTTTGCCGCGCGCGAGGCAACGACCTTCCGCTAGGAGATCCCCCGACGTCTACGCCTCTGCGCCCCGGCAAGATCGTGAGTCAGCTCTAGTGTACGGTTCGCGGCTCGATTGCAGCCTGTGCGCTCAGATCTTCGCTCGATTTTAAATTAGCCGACTTTTAATACGCGTGCTATTGCATGTTCCGTGGATAAGCTTCGTGCACGCCCGCCTTTTCTCCTCTCTCTCTCTCTCTCTCTCTTTGCGCGGCGATTCATTTACCCCCCTTTTTCGCGTTGATACTGTTACACGTGCACGCCGCTTCGCGATATATACGTATATAATGTGTGTGTTGTGTTACGTGTACACACGGCGTGTACGGCACGGCGCGCTCTCATCTCTTTGCGCGGCGATATTTAAAGGACTATTTATCGATCGACCACCGACCGGCCGGTTGGTTGGTTCTCGTTGGTAATATCGATGCCGCGATATTCTAAGTCCTCTCCAGTCGCGCCAACAAACGGCCGACTTGCATCGCACGTTTACATTCCGCGACGTGCACCGAATCGCAACGACCTACGGTCTCAACAAAATCTGCCACTAGAAGCAAAGCGAACGTCCTCCTCCGTGTTGTTGTGTTGCAAAATTTATAACTGCCGACCACGAGATGTGTAACAACAATTTAATACCGCGGTTCGAATTTCCGTGTGTATATTTGATTTATTTACACGTTTTAAGGAAGTAAACATAGAAATAATTGCACGTATTGGCTCGCGTATCGACTTTCATATTTAGTTAGAAAATATACAATTTTTAAAAAATCTGCTAAAACAGCGAGAAAAATTTGTTGGGTCTATTGAAGATTTTAGTTTTTTGCCAACCAAACGTTTTTGTTGACGAAAAGAAGAAATTCAATAGACAATTTTTTTCTGACGGTCGTACAACAGCTTTTTGTATATTAAAAAAAAAGTAGAACACAGAGAGAATATTAGGCAGACGTACTGCAATAATTGAAATAAAAATAAGCGGGTTAATTACAGCGCACAAAATGCAAATTGCGTGAAGTGAATTCGGCGGTCTCTGATGTTTTCAACTAGCGAAGTTGTATTTTACAGAGTGTGGTCAACCTGCTAATTTTTATTTCAATTTGTTATCGCGTAGTTTGCACACCGAAGAAGATCCAAATAAAAAGAGAAACGTTTCGTGCTGGTAAGTGGCCAATTCGAGACAATAACCAGATCTTCGGGTCAATGAACTTCTTTATTTTTGTATAGTTTTTAACGAACGTTTCGACCCTTGGGTCTTCTTCAGTGTACTACATATGACAATATGCAAATATATTAAACAAAAACTAACGCAAGGGGTTAATAACGCATAACCCAAATTACAAGATTTTTGAAAAAACTTACAGAAAAATTCGTAGGTGTAGGAAGAACTGAGTCCACATCAGTCGCGCACTCAGTCCGTCAACCACACGCGAAACAAAATCTCTCAATATACCGGAATCACTAATTAGCGCCACCGACAAACTGAGCTACATCTTTACAACGTTACTACTTCGAAAAACATTCCCTCACCGACGTCTCAACAATCATGCGTAAACGTCGCAAGAATGTCATTTTTAGATTTCACGTACCTACATCTTTGTGTTTTGGCATCCGCTCCAATATTCCGCTTTAATCTTCCCGCGAGTTTATTCAATTAGCAATAGAAAAGTGGTTTAATAATTGTCTCATTTTTTAAGTCACTCGCAACGCGGCTGAAAAATCACGCCTAGGTGGATGACAGATAAGAAACTTGCTTCCCGCGTCCGACTTGCGAGAGTTTTAAACTCGTCAACGGCGCGCAGTTCCCCCGTTTTCCCAATTACGCGCAAACGAAATAGTCGCCGGCTCATTACGGGACTGATGAGAAACGCAAGGGAAATCACGGCGGACCGGATGATGAAAGACGAAGGAGAGCGAAAGAGAGAAGACGCACATCACACAGTCCCTCCGCGCGTTACCCTACGCAATATTTCGCGGCGATATATTCGCTCGAAATCGTCGCGAGCACGCGATTACGCGAGAGAGAGAGACGAAGGAGACGATCTTTCGTCCCCGCGCTCTCGGCGAGATAATAACTCGCCGCGCGGGGGCGACGGGAGACTTCGTGTATTCGATTGTGGCAAACTCGAGTGGCCGCAAATGCTCGCAAAGCAACACCCCGGTGCTGCATTATGCCGCAAAAGTTGGCCGCCCCCGTTCCGATAATAATCTTCGCTGCTCTTTCGCGCGGTTTTTTCCATTCGCGCCTCGGAGAGAAAAAGAGCGAGCGAGAGAGAAAGAGAGAAAGAGAGAGAGAGATGCGGTTCTCGCATGTGAATTATGTGGCGAGGCGTGTGGAATTAAAAATGCACGCACTAGTTCGCCTCAATTAATCAGGAGTAATTTACGCGCGCAAGAGTCTGGAAGCAATTAGGGACGATATCGTGTCGTGTGCATCTCGCCTTTTTTTCTGATTTCCTAAGCGGCACAAACATGACGTTCTGAATTTTCGTTGCTGCGAAATTGCCGCCACCCGACCAACTCTCTCATCACTTGCAAATTCGGTCTCTCTCCTCTCTTTCTCTTTCTCTCTCTCTCTCTCTCTCTCTCTCTCCGGTCGGTGCACGTCAGAAAGTCCGCGCGGAAACAAAGTATTGTATTCCATTGATTTTCGTCGAATAATTTTACATATATCTTTTTGTATGTAACCCTTAAAATACACGTGCGCGCGCGCGCGCATATATACATGTATATTACGTTGACTCATAAATAAGTTCCGATTCAGACAACAACAATTTATCTCTCTTCCGAGATAATTAGAAGTTGCTGCTGAATTTCACTTTGTGATTTTTGACATTTACCTGTGTGTGTGTCGTCGTTAAGGCAAATTTATTATTAATTAGTTAATGATATAGTACACGCACAATTAATAAAAATAATGATTAACACCAATAAATTATATATAATTTATTATATATATAATTATATATAATGTTATTATAAATTCTATATAATTTATTAGAGCTAATTATTATTTTTGTCATAAACGTTAAAACATTTTACCTTGATATCAGATAAAAATCGTTGCGTGTTGATTTATCTTTGCCGAGATAATTCAAAGTTAAAATCAAATCATACTTGAAATTACTCGCGCGCGTGCGCTTTAATTGCAGCTTGTGCAACTTGTAAGACAACAAATACGATTGATCGCGAGAATTGAATCCGCACCGAATGGCGATCATCCTTTGTCCGGGTTTACAAACGCGATGATCCTCCTTTGCGAAAGCAACAAACTCGCACGTCACTGGCGCATACATTAGTTACGTGCAGGTGCGTGTGTGTACCGCGCTGCATCACGCATCGACACTTACCGGTGCATCGTTGCATCGTGATGCGCAGCGGTGAACGTTGCGGATTTATGCGAACCGGCTAGAAAGTCGGCTCGAATAACGCCGACTCGAGAAATCAAACCTTGTGTAGATGCATGCTCAATTAACGGATCGCGAGAATCTTCATTTAAAACCGAGGCGAGAAGCAAATCCAAAAACTCGCTCGAATCGCGCTTCCACAATTACGTCGATATAATTCGAAATCGCTTTTCCAAAATTTCGCAAAAGGTCTATCAGTATCCGAACTAATTAAGAAGCAAGGCCCCATTGATGGACCAAACGCTGGATGACAAATATATTTTTTTAACGCGTGAATTAATAGAAATTCGAACATTCATATCGAAGGAATTAATTATACAGTCCCTTGTATATGACATTAATGTTAGACCGCGTGTAACATTAATATTGAAAAGAATATACAATTTTAATTGCATATTCCTAATTTGCATTTTTTATACATGAATTCTTTTTCCCCTTCTGTAAAGTTTCGAATTGAATTGAAAATAATTCAAGTTCGAATTGCAATAAACGTTAATTTACATATTAATTTATATATTAAAAATATATTTCGCACATTTAACTTCGCATAACTCCGTTTTTTTTTTATTAATAAGACTAAAACCGTTTCGTGTACGAAACGGTAAGTTTAGAGATATACTTGGAGAACACATCTGTGTTCTATTACAGACTTCCACATGTAACAAGGAGGATTCGTTTCGCGTTACATAAATCCGATGTGTTTAGGTTTTTGCAAATACAAACTGTTGTGTGCGCAGAAAAAAAAAATCTGCTATTATACGGCGAGAAAAACTGGCTAAACTTTTGTGTTTGATTAACAAAAACGTTTCGTTGGCAAAAATCTCAATAACAAATTCCTATTGCCAGTCATGTGTAGTAAATAATTTCTATTCTAGCAAATCTTTTTTTCTGTGTACGAAACATTTTGGAAAAACATACATTTACAAAAAACAAATGAGTGTTAAACGGCACACGATACACAAATCCGTGTTACACGAGGATCTACGATATATATATATATATATACGCTCCGGAAAGAAAAAAATTACTAAAATACTGTTTAAACAAATGATCAAAAAACAAGAATCGCGCGAAAACACGCGAAGTGAAGTGTGAAAAATTAAGATAATACTTAGCTAGATACATACGCTCACACACACACACACACACGTACGAGTCAGCAACAACACAAACACACACTCACCTTTCCCACGTACGCGCTTCCACACGCAACAAGAAACGCACTCGCTCCGCGCAGCGTGTGTGTAATACTGCCGACCTGTGACACGCACGCTATAAACAATCCCGCGAAGCAGCAAATGGATATGTGCTGTCACGCGGCGCCGAGCTGAAAACTGACCCTTCCCGATCGACCTTTTCCCTCCTCTCTCCTTCCCTCCTCAGCGAAAACGCTTATTGGATGCACGCCACGCTCGTGTGCCAAAACCTCCGCGCGCGCGATCGTCGGTAAATATTTTCCGCTTCATTCGACAGATTTTCCGCACCGATATCGGCGTAACGCGAGAGTCGATCGCCGATGTCAAATTGTACGCAAAAAGAGAAATACCAAGTTCGTAAAATAAATTTGCGCGCGCACGCGCGCGGAGGACGAAATTCCGCCGTAACGAATGAAAATGACGTAACAGCGTCAAGACGCCGGAATTAAATGGCGACATTTTAAACGCGACGTCCGAGTGGTAGCGCAGCATAATTCCGCATTTATCTAAATTTTATTACGGAAATTCGTACTTTGCCGAGTTCCCCTCGCGGAAATCATATCTGCCTTGACTTAATAGTTTTAAAGGATAGTCGGCATGCAACTTTAAGAAGACTTCCCTCAATTTAATCCCTCGCCCGTCGAGTTTGCAGACGTCTCTCCTTACACTTTCGAGAAGAGCAGCAGCAGCAGCAGCAGCAGCAGCAGCAGCCCTGAGCGAAGTTTCTTTCGAGAAACGGACATGAAAGGCGTAATGCGCCACGCCACTTCGCGGAATAGTGTGTAGCACTTTCCTCCTCGCGAAGAAGCCGGTTCGCGTAACGAACGTTCCGCAAGTTCTTAATTCCGGAATAGGCCCCGGAGTTTGTCACCGCGCGCGGTTGGAGAACCGTCTCTCTCTCTCTCTCTCTCTCTTTCGCGAATCTTATGTCGCCACGCTGAAACGTGCCCGACGAAAGTATTTCCATCTCCCATTGTAACCGCGTGTGTAATCTCTTATTAACCTACTTTTTTTTTTTTTTTTTTACCTACGAGCTTCGAAAATTGATCGCGGCGAAAGTGAAGCAATTACGCGCTCTCGTTTAACGTGAATGTACTTTTCATTTCTTGCCGATAACGCACTCCCGAGAGAAAAGAGGTAATTATTTCTCTCATTTTTAATGAGATTCTTTCCCGTTTCGCGGCGAATCTATGTGTGTGTGTGTGTGTGTGTGTTTCGATAAAACTAAATCGGCACGGAGTTTGATTTGCGCACGAGATTTCGCGTCGTTTTATTAATCTTCCGTCATTTCACTCGACCGTAATCTCTCTCTCGTCCGTCCTTTCGTTCCGTCGAAAGTTCGTCTTTGAGAGTAACGCGCGCGCGAGAAGAGAAGCGTAATGCTACGCGACTTCGCGAGATAGTTGCCGCACGTGGGTCGGTAGTTGCTTTACGGGAGCGAGTTACAAGCGCGGGATCTTCGTAAGATGATACTCTCTTCTCTCGCAGGATGGGTTTGAGACGAAGGTCATACGAGGAGGAGGCAACCCAGCACGGCGAAACTTTTGTTATTAAGACTCTCCCGAGAGAAAGAGAGAGAGAGAGAGAGAGAGAAAAGGAGAGACAAGAAACAAGAGCGAACAGGAAAGAGGAGGATCTTAGCCGAATACTTGGGACGGACACGATCGCGTGTATTAGGAAAGCCGCTGAGTTTTGTCCGTAATTCCGCTCTACATTCCGGGTCAGCCGGGCGATTCGCATTTCCGAAACGTGACGCGAATACGTTCTCGTTCCTCCTCTTCTCCCTCCCCCCCGTCATGCAGATCAGTCTGATGCATTAAGACGGAAATGAGCGAAGTCAAGTTCGGAAACGCTCAATGCAAGAGAGATCTCAATATACTTGCGCATGTCGCACGCGCAAAATATGTAATTTACAAGAACGCGAATAAATAAAATTATGTCCAAAAACACTTGTTGTTACTTTCTCTTTCCTTTCCCGTGAACAAATTTCCTGCAAAATCCGAAAACAAAAAGTAGCGACAGTTCACGTAAGTTGCACAGTCGATTACGTGAAGCTCCAGTAACATCTCAATTAAATAACGAAAGATTATTTCGTAAATATCGCCAACCAAGTTTTTCTCGCTGTTACATATATATATGGCAAGAACAATTTGTTGTCTACTGAAGTGTTTCTTGTTTTGTCAACGAAGCAAAAATCTCAATAATTTTTATTAATTACTAATCTTCTTGCTATTCCGGCAAATCCATTTTTTCCGCGTGCAAATGTCGATTTGTTGAAACAATAAATTTTGAGCGCGTTTAATTCCTCAACACGGAAAAGAAATTTTGTTAATGTGTGGTAAAACACTTGCAATCTACTTTGTCAACAAAAAACATTTTGTGTTAACAAACCAAAGATCTCGATAGAAATAGACCATTTTTCTCGCTGTTGTAATATTTCGCAATTTGCGTAACAAGAAAAGAATTTTCTCCGATATTTATTAAGCCGAGATATGAGTGAGCTTTTTGTGACAATCGACCCCGGTGACTTTTGACCTCCGCGCGATCCATACATCGTCGCGTGATTATTACACACATACACTCCCACACATACGCACACGCGTTTCCCGCGAGTCACCACAAAACTCGCCATCGCGTCCGCGACGAATCGGCGAGAAAATTACGATGTGGATGGCCGCGGAAATCGGCGAGACCGAAAGGAAATTAATAGTTCGTCCCGGATGCCGTGCCGCTCCTGCCGTGGGACGCGCGCCGCAAACGTTGACGTTACCGTTTCCCGTTTGCTCTTCCTCGCGAGGGAATCGAACGAGAGAATCTCTCGCGCAAACCGATAGAAAGAGAGAGAGAGAGAGAGAGAGTTCCTCTCTTGTAAACTCGTGTTATCGCGCTTCACCGACGATCATATAACCGGTAAATTGCCAGAATTGCAACAATAAAATCTCAACGCAGCTCTTCCAAAGCGATCTTGTTGTGACGGTTAAAGTTCGCATTCACGTCCGATATTTGTGGACAACGCGCGATGCTGAAAGTTAATCCGTCAAAATATACTTTTTGGACGTGCTGGATCCGGTTGAAAACACAAACAACTTTTACATAATCGCCATTTTTACAAATACAACAAAACACAACGCGGATTATACTTGTCTCTGTTTTCCTCTTCGTTAATTACACTTTGTTCATTTATTTCTACACGCGATAGCATCCGATATATACAACATGTATAGCAGCAGATGTTTACATCGATCAAACGTTAAGTTTCGTGAACATTAAATATATAATTAAATTTTATATTATATTTATAAATTTATATTGCAATTTTATCATTGTCTAAATTACGTTACATAAAATAATAAAATTACAATATAATTTTCTTACGTACAATAAAATGGATTAAATTATTTAAGAATATATTACGTTACATATGTAACATTTTTGTAATACGCATAACAATTGGATTTTTTAATATGTTAAAAACCTGCATGTATTTTATATGTAACTTAACTTTGATTTTTAATCGAAATAACATCTGCTGCTTTCGATACGTCTGTGAGTTCCGAAAATGCTTCGCAACTATTTGCTCAGACGATATATTTAAAGCTCAGATATTTGGCGAAGATTAGAAGCGCGCTTCTCCGACGAAGATAATCTTGAAATTGAGAAGCTGTCGAAACCGGACCGCTTCCAAAAAAAAACAAAAAAACACCAAAACCGACCGCAAAGCGTGTGGTATCTGAGCCGCGCGTTCTCGCGTGCGTGCGTGCGTGCGTGCGTGCGTGCGTGCGTGCGTTGCGTGAGCGCACGGCCGATCCGTCCGTCCGTCCGTCCGTCCACTCGACAATTCGTTCGTTCGTGCGTGCGTGCGTGCATGCGTGCGAAGAGGATTCGGTCGGGATGAGTTCCTAGAAATGGCGTGCGGTATCATCCCGCTCCATCCCGCATACCGTCAGCTGCGTAGGTGATACAGACACGCACGCCTCACACGCGCGCGGATATCGTCCGTCGACTCCGCGGCCGCACGCACGCACGTATATTACCATATACATAGAGAGAAAGAATCGCGCGCGATTTCCACCTCTGCACAGGTCGGATCCGACCGATGAGCAGCCACGGGTGTAGGGGCCCACCAGGTAGGTTTCTCGCAGTCCGATGCACAGCGGCGATGCGAGCGACAGGAAGGACTCTGGGAACGACTCGGCGGCGAACGAAGAGGAGAGTGCACCGGGGGAAGAGGTCGGGAGAAGGGGAGCGACGAGGACGGTTGAGAGACGCAGGAGGGAAGAGAGAGAGAAAAAGAGAGAGAGAGAGAGAGAGAGAGTAGAAGGGCAGCAATCTCGCGGTAATCTAATTTCAGCGTGCGGAGGGTTCTAGGAACGCGGCGTGACATTAGCGAACCACCTTCAGCATCGTTCCGTTCTCCTCTCGCTCGCTCTCGCTCGCTCTTTACCTTTTCATCTTCGTCTCCTTCCCGTTCCACCTTCGCCGCCACCTCCTCCTCCGCCCGTCTCCTACGCCGAGGGAGGCTATCTTCCTCGTCTGGTTACCGACGCCGAATAAAGCGGTTCGACGTTTACGCCGACTCGGCCTAACGAGTAATCTCAGCGCTCCGAGTCCTCCCTCTCCTCCTTCGCGCAACCCCCTACGCGTCCCTCTTCAACCCCCCTTCCCGTGAGAAGAGATGCCGCACCTCGATAAACATCGAGATATCGTTAACTTACCGCGGCGATGTTCGACGGACTTTCGCTCGAGAGCGATTTTTTTTTTTTTTTTTTTTTTTTCAAAACGAAATCCGCGCGCGTCTTTCATATCGACTTTCGTTAATTTGGCGAAAGTCCCTCATTAGTCACTTATTGCGAGCTTTGAGCGAAAGAGAAGAGAATCGGACACGCCACGTTCGAGAAACATCCGGAGAAAAGTTTGAATCCAACGGTGCGCGTTTGTAATTAATTATAAGCAATTCGGAGTTAAATGGGTGCTTACGTAACAATGATAGTTAAACAAGACGCTTCGAGATATCGATCTCGCGCTTCTCTCTCTCTCTCTCTCTCTCTCTCTTTCTCTTTCGATGCATTCGACTTCGAGAAGTTGCGCTTATTCTTCTTATTATTTTTTCACGAAGAAAGCGATTCGATCAAATCTATTTTCAAAAATGTTCAATCAATTATCGTTTTTCGTTCTCAAAGATTAATTAACGTTACCACATCTGTTTTTCGAATTAATAAAAAATAAAATAACAAATTGAGTTTAATTCCAATTTTTATTTTTTACTTGGAGATTAATCTTGAACGATTCCTTCGTTTTGTTTATAAAATATCATATTTTTTAATCCCCATTTTACATTACGTCTAAAAGACGCGCGTTGGCGATCTTGCCGTTGTCTCGTTTAATTGAATATTCTCGCGGCGTGGATGCAGCATTCCGCGAGCTTGTCTCTCGTCGTTAGGAGAGAATTTAACCGGACAGGTGCACACACGCATAGGCAATTCGCGCCGATTCCGGGATCGTGAGGAATGGCGGCACGCGTGGGAGATAAGTCGGACGGCTGCGCGGCCATTAGAACGAGTAATAGCCAGAGCTACGTCAAGCCGCGCGCGCTCGCACGTTCGATTCCCGGTTTTCCTAACGAGACGCGAATCTCTCCCTCCCTCCCCCTCCTCTCTCTCGGTCCGATTCTCATCTCACGTCGTTCTCGATCCCCGAACGTGGAAACTGGAACGATAAGAGCTCAAAAATTCCGTTTCTCTGTACGCAAATTCACGGTGTTGGAGCGCGAAATATCGAGTCGTTCGTGGCGGCCGTCCGTCACGAACGAACGCGAGTCAAAATTTAGATTCCATTAAACCTTTAACCTTGGCTAAACAAACGCTATTTGTCCAACAATTCCGCGTCTAACGACGCCGCAAATCAAATGTGTCGCGTAAAATAAAGAAACGCGTAATTTCGTGTCGCGTAATCTCGTGTCTTCGGACAATAAAAAAAAAAAAAAACAATGGCGTAGAATTCACACGAGAAACTTCACAGTCTCTCCGCCGTGCGGTCGATTGATTTTTTTCGAACCTAATTTCGACGAAACCGCGCGCGCGCGCGACTCCCTGCGATATGGCGCACAATAGCTCGAACAAAGGACCTTTTCGACCGCGTTTATCTTCCCGCGGATGATTTTAAAAATCTCTCGCGGTCTCCCCTCCTTCCCTCCCTTCCCCAATCTTTCTATAGTCGAGCCGAAACGCCGATGTGCGCCCGTCTGAAGATCTATGAGCGCCTATAAATCCGAGTCCAACGGCCGTTAAGTGACAAGCGTATTACATGCATACACGTGGTATCGTGACATTCGAACCCCACGAGAAGAATCCATAAATCGCGCGCCGCCGCTCTTCCACAAAATCCATAAATCCGAAAATCCATAATTCGTTACGCGCGCGCGCGCGAGCACTGTGCAAGATATATAAAAAAAAAAAAATTCTCACGACGCGTTTTACAGCAATATTTTATGATTGTCTTGACCACGCGGCTGCCAACGCAGTGTCCGCGCGCGGTGCTCCCCCGGCATTTCTCTTCCTCCTCCACGTCATCGTTCCTCATTTCGTTAGTACACCGAGAGAGAGAGCAACAGCCCATAACTCTCCGCTCTTGATGTTCGATAAGTAGAAATAAGAAAACTGTGAAAAGCCGTGTAAATTTTTCCGCCACACGTTTTCCAGCGATGTAACTTTTTTGTTTCACGTTTTCCGCATTTTTTTTAATCACAATATATGGCTAATTCGACTTGGCTGCGAACGATGTCGCGTTGAAATGAAATAAAAAAAATAAAAAAAAAAAGATAAAATTTGTACTAAAAATGTATACGCGCTTAGAGCCGAAAGAGAAAATTGTCCATAAATCTCGATCACGTTTCGTTCTTCAATACCGCGCGGAAAAAAAAAAAGTGTCGCTGTCGTATGGCGGCAAGAAAAAATTTGAATCCGCTACATTTTTTTGTTACGTCAACAAGAATATTTTGTTGGAACAATTCAATAGGTTTGGCAGTTTTATTTCCGATCGCGCATAGGAACTTGATGTTCTTCCTATTTTAGCGAAACCTTTTTTCCGCGTGTTCAACTTATGTTCAACTTATTAAAGAAACAAAGACAAGAGGACAAACAATATTTAAGCTAATTTCTATGCGTTCAGAGTCGAGAGATTCACGAGACAACTTTCCACAGATCTCGGCCACAGATTTCGGTCTTCGATACTGCAAGAAGAAGTTTTGCCGATGGCCGGTGAAGAAAAATGTTGCCGAAAGGGCAAAAACTTTCAAAACAGCGAAATAATTTGTTCATCCACCGTTCTTTAAAATCTAAAGACAAGTCGACGTTAGTTCGAGAGATGCTCGCAGAATATACACTCTCTCGCGGAGATATTCGCGCACGATCTTTGGAAGACGGCTTGCGGATACTTACGAGAGAGGAGAAAACGCGCGCGAAAGAGCATTCGGGCTCGTAAAGTAGCAGGCGATCACGTAAATCACCGCGTCTCGAGGAGAAGGTTAGGTAATGTCGAGTAGGTGGATGCGTGGTGTGTGTCTTGGAGATGCCGCCGAACACTCGGATTTCGTTTTACCGGTGTAGGCGCTAAAAACATCGTGTCGTTTCTTCTCCGATCGCTCTTATCTGCGCGCACACAGTCGTCGCTAAGACGTTCCGTTCCCACAATCCGCGCGCTTCTTCGCCGAGAGCGGAGCAAAGTGCAACACGTTTTTTTTTTTTTGTTTTTTTTATCAATCGATATTAATAAATTATTTCACAGTTATCGAAACGACGATTAATTAAGTATCGAGGCTGATCTCGGAGCTAATTAAGCGCATCGATTTGCGTCGACATGTCGCGTCGTCTTTTTTTTCCGCGTAAATATTATCAAAAAATTTCTGGGTTTATTTGTTGTTTTTTTTCTTTTTTTTTAAAGTTCAACGCAAAACTCGCGAGAGATATTTCGGGGTTGACTCTTCGATTATCGCCTGTTTTGGACTCGACTTCGATAAATGTGATTACTCGCGATCTTCACGCTCGAGAAATTACGGCGTCGCGATGAACATTTAGCAATAATTGCGCATCTCGACTCCAACAAAAGGCGCATTTGATTTCGTAAACGTATATATCGCTGCGGCGGTGAACGAGCAAGGAAAACAGTTTCCAAATATAGTCGCTTCTCCCTCTGACTCTCTCTCTCTCTCTCTATCTTTCTCTCTCTCTCTCTCTCTCTCTCGACGTATTATTCCGTCACTGATTAATTAAGGTAACTCGCTTGAACGATCGCCGCGGCGATATATACTCGGCGATATAATGCTTATTGATCGGCGCCACAACCGTGTCTCATATTATTACTCATAATTTTCGCGAACGTTGACGCCGACGTTCTCGGCGCGACGACACGTTTGCCGAACGCTCTCAAAAACCGACGGCGCCAGTTTCGATTTCGCGCGCGTAACGGCCGCTCGTGTGCGCTCTTTTGTTAATTAATCGCCGCTCGATCGTTAATTAGTCGCCTCTTCCGATTCCGTCGTGCGAATCTCCGATTTGGAGAAACGGCAATGCTCGCCCGCCGCCGCCGCCGCCGCCGCCGTTAAAACGGGCCGCCGTTTTATTTGCTCCGCTTTTTGTATTATTACTCCTGATTCCATAAATATTGACGCAGGATTCTCCGCTCGTCGTTAACGTTTACTCCCTCCTCCTCCTCCTCCTCCTCTCCTCGTCGTCGTTGCTCGTCGTCCTCGTTTCCGATTACCGCGAGCTCCGACGAGCTCGCTTGCTCGCTTTCTCTCTCTCTCTCTCTCTTTCGCGCTGATTGACAACGCAATCGCGCCGCGCGGATTGGATTCTGTTTCGTTCTCCGTTTTAGCTTATCGTTTCAGATAATGGAAGTAAGATGGACTTTTTGTTATACATATTGGCGACGCAATAAAATATTGATGCGATTAAAATGTATTGCTGTGTGAAAAATCTCTTTTTCCTTCTCCCTTCCAAAAAAACAACAACAACAATAATAATAATAATAATAATATGAAAGAAGTAAATAAACAAACAAATTTGAGAAATTACTTTCAGAATTTTTCAACCAAGTTTTCCAGAATCTCACATCGAGTGCGCAATCCAATCTCCCGCGTGTATATTCCGCACGAATTCTCTCTTTCTCTCTCCCTAGATCCCGTTCGGCAAAGCGAACGGTGTGTGTACACACACGTTGCGGCGATACCGACCTTGCTTGCGCAAACGCGTAAATCGCCAATCTCGCGCGGCGCGGGAAAAAATTTCACAACCGGAGCGAAGATACTCGCGCGCGAGAGGAAAGAGAAAGAGAGAGAGAGAAAGAGAAAGAGAGACAAAAGAACCGGAGAGTTGACGGTTGCTTCGTCCTCCCTAAGGATTATTAATGCAGAGTTAAGGGGACTACGCGACTTATCGTTAGAGCCGCGTGTGTCTCCCGGGTCTTTCTCGGCTCGGCCGTTTCTGCCGTGTCGGAGGTTCACGATTCTCGCGTGACCCGTGAACTCTCGCACGTAACGAGATCTGTGCCCTCCCGCGTGCCCCCTGTTTTCTCTCTTTCTCTGTCTCTCTCTCTTTCTCGGGGCCGCTACACACGACGACGACGACGACGACGACGACGACGACGACGCTCGTAAGCAGCGCCGTATCGAGGCGGCTCCGGTGCCCCGCGCGCGTGTACAACCGGAGCTTGTTCCGTATAGAAGCACGCCTCGACCGCCTCCGGGCCTAATAAATTATCCCTCTTATATATCTCTCCGGACCCAAGGCCCGGCCATTTGAACTGCCGCGCGCCTTCACGGGGCTACGTGCGAGAAACGTCGGGTCCCTCCTCCTAGTCTACTTGCCGCGCGCCGATTGAATTGCCGCCGCGACGACGATACGCGCCGCGCGCGCGTTTTCCTCTCTTCTCGCTCTTTCCGTGATCTTTCACACACGCGCAACGCCTTCGGTTGTCGATCTCTCGACACTCCGGCAATTTGTGCCGTATTTTATTTAATATTTTTGTTTATTTCCATCAACACAAATTGCAATTTAAATGAAAACGTTAGAAGAAGAAATGGAGGATGTGTCTTCTTTTTTCGAATTTTTTTCATACGCGAGCTGAAATACGGATTTCTTCTTCTTTCCGCGGAGTTGGAAAGGAAAAATTATTTTTGTCTCTTTTCCATCGCTCTCTCTCTCTGTTTCTTTTTCTCCGAGTTCGCTCTTCTTTTTTCTCGCGCTTTTTCTTCAGATCCTCGTACGCGTCGGTATTTTTCCGCAAATTTCGTGGATAGTTTGCCGCGGCATTTTCTCGCTGCGGATGCGCGCGGACGCATTTTTCTCTCAACAGTATTCCCAATATACTGCGGCGCGCTACTGTGTTTCGCGCGCGCGATGACTCTTCGGGGATAGAACGCGGAGAAGAGAGAGAGAGAGAGAGAGAGAGAGAAAGAGAGTGGGATCCTGTTAAAACGCATTCCCGCCCGAGGCGTGCGTCGATCGACGAACGGCACGTCTTCGATGGATAGATCTCTCGATCATCCCTCCCTTCCTCCCTTCTTCTCTCACTGGTGTTACATTAACGTGTAACCGAGGCGATTTTCCGCCGCCAAGTTTCCATTTTTCATATCCGCGCGCGCGGGTTTTGCGTACGCGGCTCTCGCCGCGCGCTTAAGTATTTGTCAGAGTAGAGAGAAAGAGAGAGAGCGAGAGAGAAGAGATACGCTTTTCCCCGACGCCTTTCTTTCGCCGTTTTTCCCATCTCCCGAGTGCCTCTCCCCCTCCCCCCCGTTTGTCCCCGTTTTCCTTTTCGTTTCCCTGCGTATCCCGCGCTTGCGGTTCTCTGCTCTTTTCCGAGAGACGAGTGCGTTTTCTTTCAAGACCCGCGAGGAGAATCTCATCCCTCCACAATCCCTCTCTCTCTCTCTCTCTTTATCCTTCTCTTCTCTCTTTTTTTTTCCCCGAGCTCGACGAAACCTCCGGTCTTCTTCAGAGCTTTTCCATTCTTCATATTCTCTTTCTCTTGCGCCCCGTCTCCCGCAATTCCGCCGTTTCTCTTTTGCGCCGGTCTTATCTTTTGTTTATGCATCTGCTGCTGCCCGAGAGTCCGCGCGCGCTGCTTCCAGGCGGAGCCTGGACCCCATTAACAACAAGGTTTAGGATTGGTCGCGATAAAAACCCCCACGAAATTGGCAACGAGACGAAGAATGTGATCGCGCGAGATGCGTCATTTCTCTCACGGGAAGAGACTCGGGAAACATCGGGAAGAGACCATTCGTACCGATTGCAACCGGGACGCGGTCTCCTTTTTTTTTCATCTTCGATTTTGCGCACGAACTCACCTCCTCTCTCCGCGATGTCAAACAAAGTCACGTAAAATTTATAAACTTTTGCCCCCTCCGCGTTTGTTTTTTGTTTGTTCTAATTTACTCACCAAAAGTGTCCCGAAAAAAATTGGACGATCATCCGGTCATCTCGAAATGTTCCATCGATGTAACGTAAAGAAGGCAAGTCGGAAAACGAAGAAGCGGAGCGCTTCTCGATGCGCGAGGTAACAAAATTGGCGAGCGTCGGATCCGCATCGTCCGGAGGAGACCGGAAGTTCCTTTCGCGGAAGTGGCGTTCAGGCTTCGTTAACTGTCGGATGAGTAGTTCAGAAGTCGGCGGCGCTCTCCGATGAGGCGAGAGTTTGCTCAAGAGTCCCTTGTTCCAGAAACGTACACAACTATGCAGGCGCGAAGTTTTCAGCCCCCGTCCGCGCCCGCTTCTTCTCTCTCTCTCTCTCGCCCGACTCACTTGACTTTTAATAATCCGGTCGCACGTTCCAGTTCCTGACCCGGAAACGTCGGCTCGTTACGCCTTCTTTTCTCTCGCGCGTTTAAGAAATCGACGAAGTCGACGCGCGGGCTTAAGAATTTTTCGCCGCTCGGAGATTAATTATTCGCGGAATCTCTCTCTTTCTTTGCGCTCTCAAATTCGCCCCAGACTTTTTTCTCACTCTTTCTCTCTCTCTCTCTCTCTTCGCGACGATATAAACGTAAAAATTTCACTTCAAGTTCAGCAACGCGGCCTCCGCGATTCGTCGTCGTTTTGCGCGCTCTCCCGACCTCTCGTTATACGCGCGTTTCTCACTTGAAAAATTGTTTCAACCCCCGTTCAAATATTTTTGTTAGGCGCGTGTTGTGCGGGGCGCATACCCGCCGTCGGTTACTCCCGCTCGCGCGGTAATCGAACAATAGACGGTTCGCAACGCGATTTCTCTCCTCTTGGGAGAAAACCCTTCAATTAAAGGCGCCGGTGCTTGATCCGCATTCCGTCCGATTGATTTCCATTCCCAGAATTTTATCGCCCCCGGGAACCGGTAGGTTCTCTCTCTCTCTCTCTCTCTCTCTCCCTCGCCTTCTAAGTACACGTAACCGGGCGTGCGGCCGAGTATCGAGGAATACGTGTATATAAATGAGACATGTATATCGACGCCATTGTTCTAAAGTCGTGACAGCGCCGGGTCAGGAACGCGTGTTGTTGCCCGTGGGGGCGAATGCGCGAGAAGGGAAGGGGTCCGAGGAGAGGGCTCCTCTCTCTCGCATTAGCATAACCCCCGTCGTAGCCGTTCTTCCACGTCGACTTCCCGCACCTTCTCTCTCTCTCTCTCTTTCTCTCTCCTTTCTCTCCGATATCGGCAACTTAAATCTCCACCTCGATAACGCCACGTAACAGCGAAAATATTTTGACGGGGAAAAAGCGGACCAGCAAAAAACTTGATTGTTCGCCGACTCATTATCGTGTGTCAAATTTTAACCCGCTTTTCTAACCCCCTCCCTCCAACGTACGTTATACGCCAAAGAGATGGTGTTGAAACTGACTGAGATGTTTGGAAGTTGAAAAAATGACAAAAAAAAAATGACCGCGTTTCGTAAGTTTCTTCTTCCGCGGAGGGAAAGGAAGAGATTGAATCGCGCGAAAAAAAATTCACCGAGTGAGTCGTCGATAAAAAAAAAGAAAAAAAAGTTTCTCGCGACAAATCGTACAATTTGTGTAAGTAGGTTTAATTCGAAACGCTTCGCTTTTATCGGCGTCGTTCGACGTTTGTTGGAAAAACGCGCGACTCTCGCTCATCGATTTTTCTGTCCTTCGCCCGTAAAAATCGCCCGTTTATAAAAAGCTATGATTGATCGATATCGCTGCGCGGTTAGCACACACACACACACACACACACACTTATACATCGTTCGTCGTCGTTTCGAGGCTACCATTTCTAAAATGGCGTTCGCGGGCCGGCACACGCGGGGTCTCGTCTCTCCGCCACGGATCTTAAAAGCGAGGGGAAAAGCTCACGACCCCATGGGATCGCTTTACTCCGCCTTCTTCTATTAATAATACACGGAAGACCACTCGGCACTGCGTGCGCGGCCGAGTTTTCCATTCTCCGAGAGAATGAAATGTGGCAACGATGAAAAAACGTTTCAAATTTTTTAATCGAGCGATAATAAAAAATTTTAAAACATTTGCGCACTCGCATTGTTTTGTTTATTCCACCACGTTCGAAACGACGACGACGACGACGACGTCTCGCGAATCCGCTCGAACACCCTCTTCCGCGTTACGTAACGTCGCGTTAAATTCGCGAGTTGAGCCGCAACGCGGCTAATTACGTCAATTATTACCAGGACGAGGATCTTATTTGAGTTGTGCGTGAAACGAGAACGCGCGGAATGCGACAGACAACTCGGCGAATTCGCGGCGCGTTATCGAGGGGGTGGAGGAGGAGGACGAGGAGGAGGAGGAGGACGGCGCGACGAAAGAGGATGAGAAAATGGGACGTGACGAAAGCGAATGTGTACGTGTTGTACGTATACACAACGCGCGCGCGTGTGTGCGATCCGCGTACGTGCCGGAGAACGCGCGGGAGGCTCGCGCGAGGGGACGGCGGCGGAGGCGCAATTTTGCAGCGTAAACCCCTGGCGCCGAGCCAAGGGCGTGTATCACTCCGCATCGGAATTCGTTGTTCCACGCCTGGTTACCAGCACGAGTATTTTCCGCACTCAGCCTCGCGCGCGCGCCCGCTTTTATCTCGCCCTCGCCCGCTCGCTCTCTCTCTCCTTCGCTCCGCAACCATCTCTCTCTCTCGTTCGCGCGGCTATTTACCTGCATAACATTCGCGGAGGACACGGGTCGGGGGATGTGTGTTTCACGTGTATGCATTCAAGGTCGCGTCCCAGAAACCCCGCGCAATCACGCGGAGATCGCGCAGGATTCGATCGCGCGGACGAACTTGGCGCGCGCCTCCTCTCGATGCTGCGTCAAAAAAAAAAAAAAAAATAAATAAACAATTAATTTTTCTCTCCCGACGAAAACCGACCGAGTTTTCATCTGTTTTTTCCTCCGATCGATAAAGTTGCAACGACATTCTTGTTGACGAACATCAACAGATCGACGCGAAGAAACATTTGCAACCGTCCAATAAAAACCGCAATTATTTTTGCCGCATCTTCCCTCCCCCTCCCTCCCAATCTAATGCGATCTACACGTTTCTGTCGCGCGAGCGAGACGGTCGCTTTGACAATCGTCGATCGGCCGCGTAAACTGCGAAGCCGAACCGCAGATCGTATTTTCAACATACGTATGCACATGTACGAGTGGCGCGGCGTTGCGGATCGACCGCCGTTCGCGTCATCATCGAGCGGTCTTCGCGTTCGTTTTCGAAACGGGGGTTTACCGCATCCTTCATGGCGAATGAATGATGTAATAATGCCAGCGCGCGGAAACGTGCCTCGGTATAGTCGAGAGAAACACAAGAAACACACACGCGCATTCGCCGATGTGTGTTTTAATCACGTCTCGTTAAAAAGCGATTTCCAAAAGCGGAAAACGCGCCGAGCCCACATCGGAAGACGCGCGTGTTCGTTATTTTCGGAATTTTGTCACTCGCACAGACGAATCTCTTCTCGAACGAGTCCGGGAACTGAAACGTTTTCGAGAGAACAGAAAGCACATGTCCCGAGAACTTCGTGTTTTTTAATCACTACTTCGAGATATTTCCGTCCCCGGTCTTATTTTTGCAACAACATTTGAATTAATGCAACGTCGACTTCATATTGAATAAAATAAAAAAATAAAAAAAAGTATGCAATTAGGAGTCCACCAAATTACCCGCAAACTTAATTAACCGGCAACGAGATTGGCGCCGTTTCTCGCGTGAAATCACACGAGTTTTCGCCCGACAAAAAAAAAAAAAAAAAAAAAAAAAAAAAAAAAACGTTCGAATGTGAATTCGACGAATTTCACAATTCGCGAGATGATGAGATTTTTATGACGCCGTTGTAACATCGAACGGGGGGCGCGAAGTTGCGTCGAGCAAAAATTTCGGCGCGCAGTTTACTAATATTTTTCGATAACCATTCGGGAGGACGAGGAGAGACGGGGGGGTGCAGAAGGAGGGAGAGAAAAGAGTGATGCGTGCGTCGCGCGCGGCAGTCTCCATTTTCTCTCCCTCGGCCGTTGCCCGTTTTATCGCGCCCACGTGGCAGCCGCGTAATGTAATAACGGGGTCGACGTAACCTACCCCAATGGTACACGTCGAGGGGGAGAACGGGTGAAGAGTTGGTTACGAAATGCGCGGCGGGTCCGGAGAGAGAGAGAGAGAGAGAGAGAAATAGAGAGAGATAGAGCGGAGAGCGGTAACGCGATTTTCTCGATTATCTTCTCGACGAGGAGACTCTCGTGAGAAGAACTCGAGCTGGATTATTGCGCTCACGTTTTGTCTGCCGTTTAACCCTTTCGCGGAATAGCCTCGGTAATACGCAAACAAGCGTAGGAGAAACACACAAACCTATACACAATTAAACAAATAATACACTTACCAATAAAAACACAAGCTGTGCGTGAACAGACGTCAGTTTTAAAACAAGAGATCGATTACGTGTTTTGCTAAAAAACAAAACAAAAAACAAAAAAAAAACGTGCAAATTAATAAATTCAAATTTTAATTGCTCGCGTTGATCGAAGTAACGGAATATTCTTTCCGGAATGCTATCGCGGGCGAAACGTCCGCTTCCTAAACTAGTTAATCAGAACTTGATAACGAGGGCAGAGAGAGAGTTTCCGAGCGGGCGAATCGCCCGCTAAGTGCGCGATCGCGCGCTTCTCTCAACTACTTCTTCTTTTCGCTCTCGTCTCTCCCGAACTTGCCGTTTCGCCCGCCGACGATTCGCACCGACCGCGCGATATAATAATGGAGAGAGACCGACATGACCTGCCTCAACGGAACGCGCGCGCGAGTGCCATAACCACGAGGGAAAGAGAGAGAGGGAGCGGAGAGAAACAGAGCGGGACGAGTAAGGGGGAAGGAGTCAGCCTAAGGGCTGAGGGGAAAGCCCCATCCAGCTCGACGCGCGCGAGAGAGAGAGAGAGAGAGAAAGAGAGTCGAGGGTCGTAAAACCTCCTGCACTCAGACTCGTCCTACCGCCCTACCAGACACAGAGGGACCCTAACCTACCTCACGTCTGGCTGACGTTGGGGCGGGCTAAAGGGAACGACGAAATGTTCGCCCCTCGTGCCACAGAGACACACTTTTGTGTCGCGGCCCAACGATTCCCGAACCCTCGTTTCTTCTCTCCTCCCTTTCCGTCCCCGCCTTATCCTTCGCGCATCCTCCCCTCTCTCCCCCGTGTAGCGTTCATTGTCGGGAGGAGAAGAAGCGGACGCTCATCCGCGGCGCAAACCGCGACTTTCGCCGCGTTTAAATTCTCTCTCTCTCTCTTTCTCTCTCTTTCTGAAAGTCAAAACGTATTAAATGGGACGTGAGCTTCGGTGTTTATTTCTAGCAATTTATTTCCACCCGCGCGGCGAACAAGGACTCGTCATCCGACGAGAATCCGGGTCGACGATTGAGCGAAGAAAAAAAAAACAGATTCGTTTCAGACGCGTTATTTCCCTCCGATAAAAAAAGAAAAAACTGGTAAACACAAAAACATGAAAAGATTCCCGAAAAAAAAAAAAAGAAAAAAAACTCAGCGAAGAGATCGATGAACGGAAATTAAGGGAAAGCGAGTGTGGTGGTGGAGAAGCGCGCGCGAAAGAAAATACACACGCGCAATCTGTTTTCGCGAAAATTCTCAACTGGGAGTAACGTTCTATTTACCGGTGGTGAAACCCTGACGATCGGTAGAGGTGGGGTCGCGGAGCTTGGCCTCCCGCCGCTCCGATCCGGTGGTGAACGCGCGCGGTCGCGAAAAACTCCTAGCCGCGCTGTAATTCTGGGCAATTAATCGGCCCAGAGATTGAACTGGCCGGTGGATATTTGATGCGGAATTCGTTAAGTTTAATTAGAAGCGGGCAACTCCACGGTGCGCCACAACGCGGTCGATTATCGGACTTATTAAAGATCGTTATCGCGGAATTCGCGGCGTGCAAATACTTCGCGTACATCCCGCGCGTGTTTCGCGATGCGAAAGAACACACAAATACGGTGAGGGAGGCTAAATGAGAAAAAGGAGAGAAAGAGAGAGAGACAGAGAGAGAGTATGCGGTTTGAAAAATAAAAACAAAATTAATAAATTAAAAAAAAAAATGCGAACGAGCAAGCAAGAGAGATAGATAGATAGATAGAGAGAGAGAGAGACTACTCTTTGCGCGCCAACTAATTTATCGGGCTTCGCCCTCCGTGTGTTCGCTTCCTTCGGCGCTCCGAGGTGAAGTTTCCGCTCGACAGGCGGGGAAGGAGGTCACGACAGCGCTTTAACCCTTCCGAAGCCATCCGAGACGATAGCGGGCGTCTTGACCCGTCCTATCTCCACTTTGCCGTGTCCTATCCTCCAGCGTAGCGTGACGTAATTCCACTCCGTGAGCCCAAGTTCGACCTACTACCTAGACGCGAGAGAGAAGCTACATGTATGTGTGTGTGTGTGTGTGCACGTGCACAGAGAGACACGCACACGCACGCGCGCGCATGTATCCGGCACGTATCCGAGATTCGAGCGCGCAGAGAGAAGGTTCTCTCGACCGGAGAAGAGCAGAGAGAAGGGACACATCGTCGTCATCTTGCCTGGGCTTGTGTGTGCGTTGGAGCCCGCGCAGCCGTCAATACACTTTACCGAAGGTAGAGACGCGCTCCGTCGTGCGGTAGTCCCCGACTACTCCCCCGCAGAATCCTGCGGCCTGGGCGACTCTCTCTCATATCCTTCGGGCCTCTGGGCATTCACCACCGTCGTCGTCGTCGTCGTCGTCGTCGTCGTCGTCACGGGGCTCTCTCTAGCTGCTCGCTCATCCGGCAACGTCACTAACGACGACGGACATATTGGTATCGCGTCTCCTTAAAGAGAATCCTCTCTGACGGCGCCGCACGAATTCGAGAGAAAGAGAGAGAGAGAGAGAGAGAGACGGTTAAAATGGAAGCGTCTCTCGTGTATTTTAAAGTCACACCGCTGTGAAATCGAATATTCGACTGTTTCTTAATTCGACGACGATTAATTTTTCTACCGCAAAATTTTGCAGAGTATTTTTTTTTTTATTCTCTCGCAAGTAGCGCGGATTTTTTTACATATACTGAAACAACTGCGCGGTCTCTAAAAATTAAAAAGAAAATAAAGTCGCACAAGTTTCGACTGTGTTTTTCCTCCTCGTTGGACAAAAACGCTTAATCGAACAGACCGGGTCTGTGAGACCCACGTGAACTTTAAAATCGAATATCGCCGCGAAAAATCGATATTTTTTCAATTTCTTTTTTTTTTTTTTTTGACACAAGCATTTAAGAAAAAACTAATTTTTATCAGAGACACCAGTTTGACATTTTTGGGCGGGTCTGGGAGATCCAAGTTTGTCCACAAAGTTTGTTTAACTTGAAGATGCGCGTGGGAAAAAAGTTTTTTTTGCTGTTACACGACCAGCAAGACAATTTTTTTTTGTTTCATCATCAACGAAACGTTTTGTCGAAGCGAAACAAAAATCTCGATAGGCTCGCAGCAAAATTGTTCTCGCACTAATTTCACGCTGTTCCGGCAAATGTTTCTCTCTCTCTTTTTTTTTTTTTTTTTTGTTTTCCGTGCGCGAGAACATAAATGTCAACGTCGATTTAATAAAACTTTCCCTCTCGCGTGTTGCTTTTTAATGTGTTGCATTATAATACGATTTTTCACTTCCCTTTTTTCTCCGGCTCGCATTTTTTCTCCCTATCCATATCTATCCTCATTCCATTGAAAAGAAATCAAGCGAGGATAATCCGTGCTTAAGTATCGGAAATAATTAACGCTTCGAGAGAAAGCACAATCATAAATATGCTTCGCGGCTCATTACAGCATCCTCTTATCCGGGCGGGGTAAAACGATACAATTCGCCTTGGCGCGCTCGCGCGCGAGGCGGCTCCTTAATGAAGTTTTAATTACTCGAACGCTTAAAAATAAAGCTCCGATAAATCGATGAGCAGCGCCGAACGAATCTATCGCGCGTTTAATGACGTTCTCTCGCGCGCGCGATATTCTTTTTTTTTTTTTTTCTTTTTTTTCTATCGTTCAGACATTTTTTTTCCGCAAAATCTCCGCAACCAGTGTCGAACAAGAATCCCGCGGCGGCGGGGGGAGAAAGGAAGAGGGGGTTCGAAACTATCGGAAAAGCGCGCGGGGAAAACGGTTGTTCGTCACTCGTCAATTTAATAACTCGCGTGCGTTTACCGGATATTCGAATCTCTCTCTCTCTCTCTCTCTCTCTCTCTCTGTCTCTTTCTCAAACTTTCGTGTGTTGTTTCCGTATGTATACCGCGCGTCACTCTCTCCTCCGTGCGCGCCCTCTCACACACAACATCGGCACGGCGGGAGGGAAGACAGGGGGTTACCTACCGGCGCACCTCTCCTCCATCTCAAGAAAGTTTCCTCGCTGTTCTGCATAAACATTACGAGCAAAAGTGAAAGTACCCGTGGCGTCACCACGTTGGCAAAGTTTTGCCCCGCGCTAGGTGGGACAGCACCACTTGCACCCTCGATATCGTTAGAAATATCCCGTTCGCGCGCGCGACGCGTCGTCCCATTTACCATCCAGCCATTAAGTCGACCCCATTACCATATACAACCTCGTATAACGCGTCGCCGCGAACTTCCATTACCATACGCCATTTCCAATTGATCACCAATTGCCGCTAATTAGTCGGAAATCAAGCGCGTTGTACATTGACATCGTCGCGAAACGTTTCACGAAAAACAAAACGAAAAAAAAAAAAAAAAAACCATATACCTTTTAATTGCCGTCTCTCTGTTTTCAAAAACGACTGACAAACGCAACGCAACGTTCGAATTATTCCTTACGAAAAAGGAATAGTTCAATTAGAAAAATATCGATGCGCACATATCGTTCGCATGCAAAAAATTGTCGAGCGTTTTGGGATATTTTTCCCTTAGGAAAATATGAATATGCACACGGTGATATATAAACGGAAACGGGCACGCGCGGTCGGAAAAATCATCGTCACGCGCGACTAAGCAGGAGAAAGAGTTGCGTTTTCCTCACGGTTTTCGAGTCCGCTTGGAAATTACCCGTTTTCCCCCCGGAGTGCTCCGCAGGGAAGATCCCGGCGCATTTTTCACGGGGGGTTCATCTTCCTAATCTTCCTCGAGAGCCGTCGATACGCCGTCGGGACCGGCCGTCCGGCGGAAGTTGCAATCCAGCATCGGAGAAACTAAAGCGCGCTGGGTGTTCGGGTTACGCGATGCGCGCCAGAGAGAGAGAGATGCGGCGAAGGGAAGAAGAGAGACCCTCTCCGTTTCGCAACGGAGCCGACTGCAGTTTTTCCACGGTGAGAAATAGGGTCTTGGGGTGTGTAAACCCGGTTACTTATGGAGGCCATTCCGGTCTGCGGGCTCGCCGGCCTCCGGCTGAGGGGTTTTAAGGACTTAGCTCGACATTAGCGTCCCTGGGGGAGGTGGGAGGGCGGGCGGGCGAGCGGGCGGGCGGTAGATGTGGACGTCGACGATGTGGATGTGGAAGCGCCAGTTGTCGGAGAAGGAAGGAAGGAAGCCGAAGTTAGACCGGCGAGAAGGAGCGAAAGAGAGATAGAGAGAGACAGAGAGGGAGAGTCACTCGAAGAGAGTTGCGGAGAACGAGAGAGAAAGAGAAAGACAGAGTGAGAGAGAGAAAGAGAGAGAGAGAGAGAGAAAGCGAGCAAGAGAGACTCGTTCTCTCCGAGGGAGTAAGCTCTGGATAGGGTTGCGAGGGCCAAGAGTAAGGGTGAATGGTTGGTGGCCGGGGGGATTCCCGAGGAGGGGGGAGAGGATGGCGGAGAATCGCGGAAGCGCAGAGTGAGGCGGTGGCATGAGGAGGGGGATGGATGTGCGGCGATTTGGTTTCCAATCATGGGACGACGGGACGCGCCTCTATCGAGCGAGCAGAGGCCCGGCCATCCTACCCCATCCTCTCCTTCGCTTGGAACCATGTCGGTGCTGGTGTGGTGCAACCAACCCAACCTACTGGACTCGCTCTCCTTCGCCTGCACCTCCGCGTCTCAACCGACCGCCCTCCTCCTCCTCTTGCTCCTTCGCTCTCCACTTCCTCCTTCTCCTCCTCCCCCATCGCCTCCTGCTCGTCCTCTTACTACTACAGCTGCTGCTACTACTGCTGCTGCAACTACTACTGCTGCTGCTGCTGCTGCTGCTGCTGCTGCTACTACTACTATACTATTACTACTACCACCGCTAGTAGCAGTAGTACTACTACTACTTTTGCCGCTGCCGTTACTCCTTTGCCACCCTCGGCCTGCCACCCACTGCTACCTACCGCCGTCCTTTGCCTCCACCTACTACTGCTTCTCGTTCTCTTGCCTCGTCCTTCGGTCTTCCAAACCATCCCCCTCCTTCCGCCCGCCCCGCGCGCGTCGAGCTACCCTCTAAAGCAACGCATACACGCGCGTACACGTCTCGCCTTCTCGTCTTCCTCATCGATGTCGTCCGCACTTTCCCGCAGCAATCCCCAACCTAGGCCAATCTTAATGCCTTCTTCGTCTATCAGACGTGAGAGCGTCCGTATTCGACGAGTGGGATGCACGACGAATTGCAAAATATCTTTAACGACGACGAGTAAAATCAAGCTGCTTTTAACTCCCGCTAAGACGCGCAATTCCATTACTTATGTTTTAACGAGGCTTCGTAAAAAAAACTTTCCAAGTTCAATATCTTCCGAGTTTAAACAGTGTTTAGAACAAAAAAATGTTTAGTCAATTAATTGAATTAATCCTTCGCTCTAGAATGTGCAATTTAATTTTTTATTTTTTTTTTTTCTGAACCCGGTCTTTTGCGTCTCGTTTATCGAAATTTTTCAAAATGTAAAAATTAAACACAACGAGGCGCGGCAATTAAATAAAAATTCTATCGTAGTAAAAATAAAAAAAATAAAAAAAAATCATCGGACTTCAATTTTAATTAGCGCGTGCTAAAATCGATCTGTTTCATCAAAAAACTAAACTCGATATAGTTAACATCGATCCGCGAGGCTCGTTCATGTTTCGAGAGCAAATTTCGTCGCGTGCGCGCGCGCTGAAAAATGTAATTCCTGCGAGCATCTCTCCGCGGTGTCGTTTATTTATACGCGCGTTTCGAATGTGCACCTCCGCCCTTTCCCCCTTCCTTCGTCCATCAAAATAACGCGTAGATTCACAGCGGCGAAATGAACGCGATGCTTTCAGCGACAGCTGTGATTAGCGCGGGAACGGCGGAAAAAAAAATTTTTTTTTCCCCGTGCGCCATCGCCGCGTAACACGACGTTGTCCCACTGTGGATCAACGATTACCTTATCCTTCGTGGTGGCGCCTTCCAAACTGGTTAGAAGCAAGTTTGCGCGAAGCAAACAGTTTCGCCGTAAGCATATCGTTCCTAATACCGTAACTGCATTTGCCGCGGGTGACAATGCGATTAGAACGGGAACACATTAAGGGGGTTAAAACGCTTGCTCGTGACTCAAGTTGCTCGACTATTCGCGCACTTGACACGGCGGCGGTGGCGGCGGCGGCGGCAACGGTGGTGACGATGGCGATTAATCATCGACGATAAAAATCGAGAAACGTAACGTCTATAATTAAAATGTGACACCTCGCGCATTAGCATAATCGAAAAAACGATAGCGATCGGAAAATGAGATTTTAGATCGCACATTTAGTCTCAAATTGTTTCTTTCTTATTTAGCCAACAAAAAAAAAAATTACATATTAATTGAAAGTTAAAAGAGCGCAACTTGCGAGCAAATATTTTGCTAACGAGTGAAAAAATTTTTTGCCGGAATGGCAACAAAAAGAGCAGTTGCTACATTTTCGGCAAGAAAAATTTGCCGACACCCTGTTGTGTTACAAAATTTATTGCCTTGCCGACGAAACATTTTGTTGGCGAAACAAAAAAAACTTCGAGCTCAGACTTTTCTCGCAATAGCCAAATTTTGCTTTCCGCGTATTTATTAGCGCGTCCTCAGCCCCAGACGCTCGCGCGATTCGGTCTTCTTGTTTTTTTTCTTTTTTTTTTTTTTTTTCTATTGATAATGCACATTAAGACGGTGAGAAGGCATCCGATACTCCACCCGCAAAAGCGGTTAGAGTGCATTTCCGGCGCGGTTTACGTCGTTTCATTGTTTACGAAAGGATGCTTTACAACCGTCCCTCTCTCGCGTCTCAGCGGGACGTCCCGGCCAGCCGACCACCATCACCACCACCGCCGCCATCTCTTTCCCTTTTATTCCCGCCAGGAATGTTTAATTAACACACTTCGACCCGCTTTTTCTTGGCTTTCATTACTGAAATTTTTCCGCCGGAAACACCGCGGTCTTCTTCCCACGAGGGACCATCCAACTTCCTTAATCGCGTGCCCGGTGGCGCGCTCTTTAAGCATTATCAGTATGCACAGAGCGCAAAGTTTCGCGGAGGAAGCCGCGGTTGTGCAATGTAGAAAAAAAAAAAAGAAAAAAAAACGCCGGGGAAGACGAGGTAAAGAGTCCACCGTATTTCCCGCGGAAATTTTTTCACCCGTCGATAATAACTTCGCGGCCACCTTCCACGTGGGGATTCCGTCGCGCGCGCGCGCGCGTGTTGAAAACTTAGATCGATCCGCGCGTGTAATATCGAGTGCGCTTTTACAATAAACGAGCGGAACGCAAACACAACGTACACATTACTGGGGGAGGGGAGGGAAGGTGATGATTAGCACAACGATAAAATATTGCGAAGAATCGACGGAGGCGCGAGCGCGCGCGCGCGCTCGCGGCCTTCGCAAATTGATCTACGGCTCTTCTCCTCAGCGGTTCTCAGCGGCCAAGTTTTATATCTTCCAGCCAAACGTGCGGAAGGAGATTAATCGTCCCGCAAACTCGCGAGAACCGCATCCGCTATGTTAATCACGAAACTCGCTCGCTCGGTACGACGCGAAGAGGATGAGAGGGGCACAACACGTCGCTTCGTGGACAACTGCGATCGCTCGAAGGAGCACTCACGAACTTCGATCATTCGCAAATCAATTACGTATTAAAACTTCCCCCGCGTACTTTCAGCGACTACTTACGTTGCAAAGTAACGCGTGCGTATAATATATATGTGTGTATGTGTGCGTGTGTGTGTATTTACACTTTGAAAATAGATTAGAAATACCAAAACGACTAGACTGTGAACGCGATTGTACGTTCGAGTTGAAACACGTCACTCTTTTGACACGTCTAATATACCTACTGCTATTTGAAGACTGCCGTTTCCGCGCGCGCGCACACACACACACACACGCACACACGCACACGCAATTTTCCGTAAAAGTGTATTAACTCGATTCTACGTTATTACAAGGTCTTTTAGTTTCGGCACCTTTCTCACGCATCGCGAAACGTCAAAAGAGAAAGTTTCAAGAATAAGAGAACTATCAAAGCAAGCGCGAAATGCCAGGATTGAGAACGTGTTCGGTTTTAAAGCGCGCGCAGGGAGGAAGGGAGGAGAGAAGAAGCGCGCGCGCGGAACTCGTAAAAGACATCTTATCGCACAAGGGCGACCTTTCCATTCGATAATTTCCTCCCACGGGAAATACGTGGGGGCGGACTGCCGCTTCTTTGGACTGGAATGCTCAACTTCGACGTTTCTCTCTCTCTCTCTCTCTCTCCCTCTATCTATCTCTCTCTCTCGGTGACGTCACGCCGAGCTTATCTGCTATTATCGCGCGCGTAACCGGCATGCACGTTCGACGGCGGAAAGACGTCGAGAGAGGCAGAACACGGAGGGTGGTTGAAGCGCGCATGAGGAGGACGGCGGAAGAGGGAGGGGGGTGGTTTTGCAAGAGACGACGACGGCTCGTCGTTCGTGGACAAGAAGTGCGTAGGGGTTGAGCACCCATTTGATGCCCTACATAGCGGAGAGTCTCGGAGGCCGGGGGTGGTCTGGGCAGGGAGGAGGAAAGTGGCGTGAGGATGGTTGGGCGACGTAGGAGGCGAGTTCCGTGGAAGGAGGTAGACGTGGATCGAGGGCGGAGGTGGCGCGAGGGACGCGCGCGGGGGAGGAAAGTGGTGTAGGACGTTGGAGCTCTTTGGGGCTCTGAAAATGCAGCGTAATTTGTCTTTGTCTGGCGGGGGCGAGCGCGTAGTAACGGCGAGAAGGGCGGCTTGAGGCGGCACGAGGGCGAGGGACGGGGTGGCACCGAGGGCGAGGGAGAAGGTGGTGGGCCGCGGTTCTCCGTGGTGAGAAGAGTGCAAAGGGGGGCTTTGGTGGCGGCCCGTGGAGAGTGATGAGGAGAGGGTTGTGCACGCGGAGGGGTGACGAGGGGGGGAGGACGAGCGCGAGAGAAAGAGGAAGAGCGCGGCTGTGCGACGCGCGCGGAGGAAGCGTGGGCGAGGATCGAAAGAGATAGAAGGAGACAGAGACAGATTCCGTGCTTGACCCGCCTGGGATCGATGCGTTCGTCTGCCAGAACGCCGAGACGCCCGCGTCCTTCCTTCCTTCCTTCCTTCTCTCTTCTCTCTGCTCTTCTCTTCCGCCACCCTCCTATCTTACTCGTTCGGCGGTCTCTCGGTCCGTCTCTCTCCCGTTCTCACCCCGATCTCTCTCTCCGTCTCTCTTTCTCCGTGTCCCTCTTCTCCGTGTTCCTCTCTCGGTCGCTCCTTCTCGCGAGTTTCGTCCTCCGTGCTTTCACGTCGTGCTGCTGACGCTGACGCTGGTGCTTCTGGTATAGCTGCTACCGTTTGCGCTGCCACCCACATCCTACCTCCTCCACCCGTCTCTTCCTCTCTCTCTCTCTCTCTCTCTCTCTTTCTCTCTATCTATCTTTCACACACTCCCTTTGCCCTTCGATCCCTCCGCTCGTTCTACCCTTTTCGAAAAGCAGCGTCGTTGGCCGTCGGCGCAACGCACACGCCGTTAACCGCACTGCACAACGCGTGCAATCCGCCTCACTCACCCACTCACCCGCCACCCCCGACCACCCACCACCGACCGACCGACTGCCATCCGCCCTCCACCCACCGCTCTTCGCCGCCTCGTCCTCCTCTGCCCCACGATCCTCTCTTGCCACGCTGCCTCTTCGACCCTCTTCCACTGGTTACGACACACCACGCGCACACACACACACACACACATACACACACATCCACGCGCGAGCGCGCGCGCCTTCCCCGCACGCACATACACCCAGTGTACGAAGTAACACGCACGTATCTGCTCTTTCCAGCGGTCGCCTCGCCATCTCTCCCTTCCTCTCTCGTTTGTGTTCTCTTTTCCTATCTTGTTCCCTTCCCTCCCCTGCCACGTCTGCCCTCTCTTGGCCTCTCTTGGTCCTAGTATTTCACGTCCCTCTCTCTTCCTCTTTCTCTCTTGTCCTCTCTTGGTCGCATCGCCCGTCTCTCTCTCTCTCACTCTCTCTCTCTCCTCTGCCATGCTTCGTTTCCCCCCTTGCTCACGCAAACCCAGAGAACCTACGGACCTAGGAACCGCACCCCGAATATCGAGCCGCTCTCTCCCGACGTCGCCAAATGCTTTTCGGGAATGCGGCCCAGTCCGATATCCCTCTCGCTGCCTGCCTCTGCCTGCCTGCCTGCCTGCCTGCCTGCGGGCTTGCATTTTCGAGAGACACCACGCACACGTCCGACGAATCAAGTGGAAAATCGTAAATTCCCTCCTCGTCGACAAGCACGGGTTTCCAAGCTCGGGATTAGTATCGCGGTCGTTCTCTCATTTCCGCAAACGACTGCGTGAAAAATAAGCCGTTCGTATTTTCCGACCGTGCGTTTTTTTTTTTCTTTATTTTCTCTCACTTTGTAACTCCGAACGGAAGACGGCGCGCATTTTGTTAGGGAGCGGAGAAGGGGGGAAAGTTTTTTTGCTCATCGCACATCTGTTTGTCCGCCTGAATTTTTTCGCCAAGTGGCACACCGTTAAAACAAGCGAACGTTTAACGTCCGTTAGAGTCGATCATATCAACGCCACTTAGGCGCCGACTTCGATTAGATAAAACGTTTCTCTTCTCTCTCTCTCTCTCTCTCTCTCTCTCTCTCTCGCCGCGTTATAAAAAAAACAAAAACTATAACCTATAAAAAAAAATAAAAAAAAATACACACAGAGTGCAAGAATCGCGAAATCAGGATGGCATTTTTGAAAACGTCAGATACGCGAATGTTACACGTACCTAAATAAAGTTACCGGATCTCTCGCTGTCAAATTTTCACGTGAAACAAACGCGAAAATCCCGTTTTGCAGCGAGCGCATTACCGCGATTCGAAGCGAAACGTCGCGACGAGCTCGCGGCGAAACGTCAAGTTTCGATCGGCCGCGTTGAATTTCGAATGCGTTGAAAGATTTACACAGTGTTGTCCGCGAGTTGAAAACGCGAAAGGGAGGCGGGTGGGGATGCGGAGGGGAAAAAGAGGCGGTGGGTCGAGAACGGTGGGTCAAAAAGTGGCAGATGGCTATCGTCGGCTACGTTGGCCGCGCGAATTACGTAATCAAATGGCTAGTCGAACGGCTCCGCGTCCTGGAGTATCCCGCGGGTGCATATTGCGATTTCCATCCCACACCCCTTTCCCGCCGATCTCTCTCTCTCTCATCCCCTTGCAATCGCGTTACATATTCCAACCCGTCCGATCCTCCGGCGCTTTCGTAAATCCTGTCACCGATCCGCGGTGTTTTATTCCCGCCGATAATTGTATTTCCGTTCATTGCTATCAACGTGGACCCGCGGACGCTCGTGTGTATGTATGTATACGGGAGAGAATATATTTACCATCCGAAGACAGGGAAACGGACGGAATACCGTAATGGACACACGGGAGAGAGCGTGCAACGGGAAACGCGTCTCGAGTTTGTTTTTTTTTATTTTTTTTTTTATTGTCACCTGGGGGTGAGCGACCCCTATTTTTCGTCTTACACTCGTCAACCAGACGCGCGAGCAAAACAAAATCTCGATCGAGACGTGTAACAATGTTGATTCTTACAATCTAATTATTCTTATGCTAATTATCCTCCCAAGAGAATTAATCGATAGACGATGGTGCGATTTTTACACCGAGAAGACGAATTTGTTTAAAATGTCATTCAAGATATTCAGTTCAATGTGACGAACATTACTGTGACAAACTATAATTTGTTATCACTGCGAACAAACGACGATATATATTCGAATCAATAAAGTTTTGTAGAGTTTTTGTTATATCAGTTGAAAACACGATATCTGTCAATTCTCACACGACGGCGTTGTTCGGGTCAGTTCGATACTTGGGATTTAAACAAATACATTACCCCGTTAACCAAATGGCGCGCGAAAAACAAATAAATTCTACTAGTATTTCGAGCAAAGTAATTCGATTGAGTTCAGTTAATTCCCGATTAAAAACTTTTCACGATCGACGTGAATAAACTGCATCTCTTTCGGCGCAACCGAACAATTGTTGTTGAATCGCGAACAACGCGAACAAAATTTTTAGTCAGCAACGAATATTTTGTGTCTCGGTGTGTAAAAAAATTTAATTACCTCAGTCAATCCTCGCGAAGAGACGTGAAAAAAAAAAAATTAATTTTCCACTGTGTGTGTGGCTGCTTGGCCGGCGATCGAAGCTGAGCGATTTAAACGAGAGATGAGAGAAATCGCGGCACGCCTTCTCGTCGCACCATCCGCCGCCGCCGGTCGAGTCAAGTAATCCGACTGTTTCGATTCACTTAACGGGTAATATTAAGCCGCGTAACGTATTACGTCGGGGGATGTAAATATACAGTAAAGTATCTTTACGACCGCCGTCTACGAGTCCGCTCTTATCCGGGCGATAAAATTTACAACGCCTGGAAGCAGCCTCGCACCGTATAGACGAGGGTCTCTCTCTCTCTCTCTCTTTCTCTCTTTCTCTCAACTCTCTCAATATATGTGTGTGTGTGTGTGTGTGTGTGTGTTTGCACGCGAATGTGTGTATAAAATATCCATGCATATTTCACTCGGCACTCGCGGCACTTCACTTGTTCCGTCTCGTCCACTGTCTGCGCCTCTAACTTTCCCCATGATTTTACATACACGCGCGCGCCCTTCTCTCCCCTTTCCTCCCCTTTCTCCCCCACCGGAGTCGCGCGCGCGACTTGCTCTAACGCTCTTCTCAATTTACGAACGCGCTTCTTTTCAAACACACAAACTTTACGGTCGAGTATCCAACCACGTCAATCGTCGAATATCGCGCTGAGGGAAAAGTTGTTTCAAATCAAATATATAACGTTTTCTTTTTGAAAACTCTCGCTCCCCCGATTGGAGGAAGAAACTGTTTGTTTTGTTTAAGCAAGAGAGAGAAAGAATATTTTGTGTGTGTAAATACACGCGTACATTGAGTACAGTTTGTATTTGCACGTTCAAATAGTCCTTTTATATAAAATACACACACCCTCTGTCGTAAAAAATTGAAGACTCCTCTAATCAAACGCCGCGTTCCGGTAAATATTTTAAAAAATTAAAATATAAAAACAGTCGATTAAAAGTTGCACACTTTTAAACGCAATTAATAAAAAAAAAAAAATGTAATAAAATATAATAGCGAATAAACAGATTTTCTTGTAAACAAAATCTTTTTGTTTCAAAAATGATTTTTTTTCCTTCCTTCGGTGCGGATGTAACGACCGCGACAAAAGCGTTAGGATCGAGAAGAGGGGGGTTTTTTCTTGCGACGAACTTCGCGACGTGTCTTTACAAGAAAATTGAAAGAGAAAGAGTTTTCGCTTTTAATAAACGTATTATTCAAGTTTTTTTAACACTTAATCTCGCGGTTGTCTATCACGTTGTGGATTTTAGAAAGGATCCGCTATTCAAGTCAAGTCCTTCGTCTGAAGGTTAACGCGATTATACGCTTAAGATCACTTGGCTCGCTTAATCTTTAATCGTCGCTTCAATTACCGCGGAGAAGTGTTTTGCGATATCTTATTTGCGTTTCGCGAACGAGAGATATGAAAAAAAAAAGACTGATGTTAATTTCATCAAAAACCGAATGAAACAATTTCCGATCTTCTTTTTGCGGAAATAAAATATTTTTCACGTTCCCCAACAAAAAGACAAAACGAATAATTGATCATTCGGAAACGTCTCGATCATCTCGTTACTAATTCGAAGAAAAAAATTTGGTTTCAAGAAACCAATCTCTCTTTTCAATCTTGCGAGAATTCAATTGTCATCTCGCGCGAGAACTTCGATTCGCAAGATGGAGTCGGACCGGAGTCGCGCGATTAACTTTCGCGCGTGTGACACAACGGGGCGGATAAATGGCGGGCGGAGGGAAAGGAGGGTCACAGAGGCATGGCTGTATTAGATATCCGATCCCTGGTCGAGCGTGCTCCCAAGCAAAACGCGCCGCCAGCAGAACGGCGCCGGTTCAGTTCCGAGAACGGGCGCGAGTTCCGGCTACGCAACTGTGTACGAGATACGTACGAACCGGGACCCCTCTCCCGGGGAGTACCTGCGAACGGGTCCGGTCCGGTCCGGGTCTCAGGTTGTGGTCCCGCTGACGATTAAAGCTTCCAGGACGCGTAATGCACCCAGGTCGGACGGAATGCAAACCAGATAAAAGTCCGACGACGACGGTAGTTTACGTGTCACGTGTCGCCGCGACACAAATAACAAAGACGACGTCTGTCGATGAACGAGCCAGATGTCATCCATTCCCCCCTCCCTCTGCATAAATTTCCGCAGAGAGAACAGGTTTTCCCTTCCCTCCCCGCCGAAAGGATCGTCGCGCACGGTTTCTCATCTCGCAAATGCGATTTTCATCGAACGACCTAATTTTTCCGCGAACAATTAAACGCGGCAAACAAAACTTGGCAATCGAGTATCTCTTATGTACTTGGCAACTTTTGTCTTATGTACCGGGGCTTGTTTGTACTCGATAACTTTTTGTCTTAACAAAACGTTTCTCGTCGAGTTGACCTTTCGCGCGCGCTTCAATTTGTTCAATCGGGAAGGACACAATGTGAAGCCGCGTTTAGATTTTGATCAATACTCCTTACGCACGAATTACAACTACGTTGCCAGAGTTTTTGATTCTGTATCTAATAAGAACAATTAAATCAAAGCCTGGACCATAGGCTCTTTGGTTGTTTTTTTTTTTCTTACAATTAAATCACCTAACAAACTACTACGGAAACTGGGCAATAACGATTACAATTCGATTACGTTTGACGGATAATAGCGAGACACGTTACCAGGTCGCTTGATTAACGGGAACGGTGTTGCGTTCGAGTTGCTGGCGTTGGGACGCCTACGTCTCGTGACGACGACGACAACGACGACGCGGCTACGTGTGTACGCGCACACACGGGGGAAATTCCCGCGACGTAAACGGAGAAGACGAAGAATCCGATCGAAGGAGTGCGTCTTCGTGGCGCCGTTGCGTCTCTGCGTAGTCGAGACGATAGTCTGGGAACGTGCCGCGCGGCGAGTCCGTTTACTTAGAACTCGGTCCAAGATCGGGCAAGGAGGGAGGGGGGGTGCGAGGGGAAAGGGCTCCGAGAGAGCGAATAGATAGGGAAAGACGGACGGACGGCGGTCTTACGAAAATGCACTTGTTTTCACAGACCCGAGTCCCGGGGTAATCGATAACGTTGTTGTTACAAGCTCGCGCGACGCCGCGCGCGTGCATCCCGCGTTTTTCCCGCCGCGCGCGTCTTCCTTACCTCCCGTCGCGCCTCTCCCCCTCGTTCAAGCGAAATATGATCGATAATAACTCTCCTCTGCGAAACGCCGCTTGATATTTTACCTTCCTTTTCCCCGCAAATCCGGGGGAGAAACACACGCGCGGACGAGAGATATTTTTTTTACGCAAATCGCGCGACGACGCTCGGGAGATTATTCAATACCCCTGACACGCAGAGAGAGAGAGAGAGAGAGAGACACGTTGCTCCGACAGATAGAAGGGAAATTTATCCGAACACGCGCGACAACACTCTCTTACGCTGAACGTAACCGCCGCGTGGAAGAAGAAGAAGAGACGAGCGAATTTCTTTTATCTAACGCGAATCTATGGAAAATCGCGAACTGATTGCGAACGAAAAGTGGACTCGATGACGCGGCAACGCGATCTCAGTTTCTCGATTTTAAAATCCCTACATCTCGCCGTGCGATTTGCGATCTTGGAAACACGTACGTGTCGAAAAACTTCACGGTGCATCCCGCAACGTATCCGCTTCGAATCGACCGGCGAACTTGTCGACGCTGCTTACGCCGACGACGACGACGACGACGACGACGCGGTGGAGTTTTCACGATCGAGATAATATCGAGCATTCGAGTCATGGATTTCCCGAGAGGAAAAGCCGCGCGTTGCGCACTGCTAAAAGGTACGCGCAACGCGATCGGTCCGTGGATTCGACGTCTCCTCCCTCGGGAGACAGACGCCGAAGAAGCAAACTCGCCCGGGGGAAAGAGAGAGACGGACGGGAGCGAAAAAGAAGCGGCGGATAAAAAGGGAGGAAAAAAAACCTAAAAAGGTAGACGGAAAAGCCGCTGAAGAACGATGGAAAAGGGTCGAAGCGGAAAGAGAGAGGAGTGAAAGGACACGGCTATTCGGGTCAGAGAGAGAGAGAGAGAGAGAAGAGAGAGAAAGAGAGAGAGAGATCGGTACCGAGAGTCCGAAAGGAATTAGATTTGCTCGGCGCTAGCCAAGCGCGACGGACAGAATGCAACGCAATCCGCCGGTAATTCGAAACGCGTTCCTCGGAAACACGGGGAATTATTCCTTTGGCGCTGCTGCTGCGCTTCTGCTTGTTGCAGTTGCTGCTGCCATTTACTACCTCCGACGAGAAACCTGCCCTCCGTTACCTCCGTTACCGCCGTTTTCTCCGTACCTGGAAGATGACCGGACACAAATCGCTCTCTCGCGCGTTTCCGTCCCGGAACGCGTATCGATCCGATCGGTCCGGAGGTGGATATCTCGCGTCGAGAAACGGACACCGGAGCGCGGATGAGACACTTAATTAAGCACCCGGGCGACCGGGTGTCTAGATCTCATTTCTTATACGCGAACGCGATGCACCGACCGCGCGCGATTAAGTCTTAAAACGCGCGTCGACAAATTTATATGAAGAACTCGAGCGATAATTACGGACGTTTCAACACGAGAAAACGCACGCTCGCTTCAAAGTCCGCGATACTGTAACGATCGCCATGTTTGTCGCCATTTCCAATTTCGCGTTTGCAACATATGTATCTTTGATTTGTAACATAAATGCAATATTATATGATTGCAATAAAAAATTAATGTTAAAAAACTGATTTTTCAAAGTAGAAATTCACAAAATTCCCAATATATAGAAACAATCACAAAGATGTTTGTCATATTTCCAATTCGGCGCGCAATATGCAATAATATATATTTATAACATATATGCAATGTTATATTTGTAATAAAAACTTAATATAAGAAATTAGGTCTTTCAAATTCCCCCGATATAAAAATATCGTTCGCGATGCTTGTTATATTTTCAATTAGTGTGCAATATCTATTATATATATAGATATTTAATATTATATAGATATTTAATATTATATATTCGTGCGCGATAATTAATTAACGTTAGAAACTTGGTTTTTTTCAAATTCCCAACGCAGAGAAACAATCGTTCGCAATGTCTGTCATATTTCCAATCTTGCAACATATATGTATAACATGCATTTGCAATATATTGTACAATATTAAATATTTGCAATAAAAAATAATTATTAGAAACGTACCATTTTTTAAAGTTCCAAAATCGATCGTTCCCGATGCCCGTCACATTTCTAATTTGATGTGTGACACGTGAATATGTATATTTGTTTATTTGCGATAAATAAAAAAAAAAAAACAAAAAACAAAAACGAAAAATCACCGTAATTATTCGAAGAACGTTTTAGAGCAAAACCGAAAGCTCCGTCCGAGTGGTGCTCAAACCGATTTCCCCGTATAAATTGATCGAGCGATGCAATGCAATCCGGTTAGCCGTCGTGCTTTTCATTTACGAGCCCTCCTCTCTCGCGCAGCCACTCCCTCGATGTGCGTCGAAGTTTCCTTTACGCGGCGGCGTGTATTAAGTTCGGAATCGCGGGATCTCTCGCCGAGGTCAAGTAAGCATAAGTGCGCTCGGGGAGAGTCTAAAACAACCGAGCGCGCGCTTCGCCAATTGTCCGTGCGAAATCGACCGAGTTGCGTTCTAAGATGCGCGCGAGCGAATTCAAATCGTTTTTTAATTCGCAAATATACAAACGTGGTTGAAATTCTCTATGTACCGTTCGTTGTTGCAAGAATACACGGAAATTACTTGCGACACATCGGTAAAAACTTCCGCGAACGGTCTCCGCCTCGATTACAAAAGCGCGCGCGACACGAGCGTTCGTAAATTCGCACAACTTTGCAACATCGACAGGTCGTGTAACGGTTAACGCCATCGAATGGCAGATCGTAAAACGACCGATAATCGACGAGCGCTCTCTCTGTGTTGCGCTACATAGCAGGCGCGGCGTCGCTAATAAGATCAACCGGTTCATTAGCTCATGGGGCAACATTACTTCCGAGTTTATCGCCGCTGTCTCGCGAACTTGACAAATTCCCGCGAGCGAGCGAGAGAGACATCGCGCGAAAAACACGTTTCCGCGAGTTGTCTAACGCCGATCTCGCGCGAGTGCCGCTACGCGGACTTCTCTCCCTCGTTGATTAAGTAATTACCGCAAATTGGGTTGCGCGCTACGGCATAATATTAATTAGCATTCAATTAGTTACAGTTAATCGATTCTCGCCGTCGTGTCGCGCGACGACGACGCCGTGTATATAGCGGCGTCGCGTTTATCTCGATAGCGATACCGATCTCTTCGCGACACTATCTCTCGTCGCGAGAGAGCAATGCTTTGCGCCTCTTCGCCGCCGACAATAAAATTGCTCGCGATTGCTCTCTCTCTCTCTCTCTCCAGATGCGCCGGATTCCTCGGATACTTTACGCGGCGCACTAAGCGCTAATGACGGCGTAAACGTTACCGATGTGTATCTCGCGCGATATTCGATCGCCCTTCCCGTCGAAACCACCCTATAAATTAAGACGCGGTAACGGGAGACGGTTTAGCGGGCGTAACCCGAGATATTGCACCGCGCGTACAATTAAGTCCGAATCTCCGAGGAGGAGCCGCGGCCAATGGCTCATTTTGTGAGATTTATATCTCCCGTTCGATATTCGATAAAAAAATAGAAATTTATCTCAGGACTGCAATCTTACTCTCAAGAATATCGCGAAGATTCCACTGCCGCCTCTCGTCGCGATTTTTTCGCGCTAACGCACGAGGTGTGTTTAAAAAAAAAAAATCCTGATCTTTTTTGACACGAAAACGAGACACGTGAAATGCTCAATTTCGCACCGTAATGTTGTCTTCGTAATTTATATTTCGCATTACGACGTAATTTTTGGCGCAAAAAGAAAAAAAAACTGCGCTTTAAGAGCCTTCCTTGTGTGTGTGTGTGTGTGTGTGTGTGTGCATATAAAAGCAAAACGACGCTTAAAACAAAGTGCGCGGAATTAATTCAATTCCCTTGCACTCGTGACGCGCGGGGGTCACTTTCATAAAATCACCGGGGCATTTTAGTTTTCAACAAGTAGTATCGCGCCGCGCGCCACAAAAGAAGTTGTCGCGGGTTGAACGTTTTATGTACATCTAATATCACTGTGTAATAGCGGCGGCAAACCGCGTCGCAAAAGAAACCAGCGGAAATTTAACTTTATCACCCTTCCCTTCCCCTCCTCGTCCCCACCTACTCCCTCCGCGTCGTTCGTGTGTCGGCCGTATTACGGCATACGTCAAACCGTGGTCGCCGTGCACACACGCCGTGGACACACAGAGAGAATAGCGCGGCTCTCTCTCTCCCAACATTTAGTGTATTTTTACACCGCGCGCGTTCTCTCGTTGCGCGCTCTCGTCCCTCTTTCTCTCTTTCTCTCTCTCGCGCGCCGCGTCCCCGCTATCACTCCTCCTCGTTTTTCCAACCTCCTCCCCCCCATTTCTCTTCTCACGGCCGGCGCCTTCCTCCGTGTGTGTACCAGGTAATTGGGTGTGAAATGAAATCTAACGAAAACCCTTTTAGGCGTGTGCACAGTCGCTCGGCTGTCGGCAGAGTAGCCCAGCCCTCCTCCCCCCCGTCGTCCCCCCCTCTCGCGTGTCGTCCCCCGACCAACCACCTTGTCACGCTCTCGATACCGCACACCTACGCTTTTCCTCCTGTTCTCCATCCGCCACTGGCGGCCGATCGACCTGTCCTGTGTGTATCACTATCGCAGCCAGGTGAGTCTGCCACGTCGGAGGAGAGGCGAGAGGAAAGCGTAAACGCTAAGAGAGACGGAAAGACGGTAAGAGGGAGCGAGAGATGAGAAGAGAGAAAGACAGAGAGATAGAGATAAAGATAGATAGATAGATAGATAGATAGATAGAGGGAGAGAGAGAGAGCTCACAGGCGGTTCACGATCAAATAGTTTCCATTTTTTGTCAGCACTAACACCCGCCCTTTCTCATCTACCGGTGCCGCCGCCGCTGACGCTGGAGCAACAGAATATTACGGGACGATGGTTAAACTCCTCTCTCGCGCCCATCTCTCTCTCCATCTCGTCGCTCCCTTCCGGCCTTCCTCTCTCTTTGTCCGTACTTCTCTTTCGCTGTCTATTCGCGTAATACGTACCCGGCGCGTTCTTGCCGGGGTGTTCCCGTCGCGACGCGACGTTGACGGTAAAGTCGAGGTCGCTACGTGAAACGCATCCCGAAACCAGGCGACACCACCGTCAGATTAATTCCTGTCGACGACACCGTCCGACCAACGCCAGAAAGTTACACCGGGATTGTGTGTAAGAACGCACTGACAAATATCGCCCCGCGACCGCGCCAACGACCCGGCCACCATTTCCTCGACAAGTCACCGTACGGAACAACAGAAGCAAGACAAAGGACTCGCGCGTCGGGAGCACGACCGCGGCGCGCGGTCACGGCGTCGTTCCGCTCGCGATGCGGTTTCGCTCGTATTTTCGCTCGTCAAAAATTCACGCTCGTAATTAATGCACTTTATATAAAGAAAAAAGAAAAAAGAGAGAAAGAGAGAGAGAGAGCGCGCGCGCCTTGCATTTTTCTTTCGCACGCAAACCACGGACAAAAAAAAGAAAAGAAAAAAAATAAGTAGCGTTTTCTTCCAACGTGCGTGGCGAAATAAAAGCTAAGCGCGAAATTATTATGATATTAAAAAGATTTTCTGTATTAACCCCGTCGAGGGGAGTTTCGGTAAGAAACTTCGCGAATTATTTTTAAATAAGCTCGCTTCTTTTGATTCTCTGTCGCTAATTGCGGAACGGTGGCTTTCTCTCCCCACGTTTCTCTATCTATCTATCTCTCTCTCTCTCTCTCTCTTTTCACTCTCGACATTTTCCTCTCTCCCATTTTCCGCGGCGGAAGCGCAACCGTGAATTACCCTCGCCTTATACCTTCGGCGCCATTGCCTAAAATAGGTCGCTACCGCACATATACATTTTATGCGCGCGCGCAAGAAGCGCGTAAAAGTTTATACGGTGATGCGCCGTCAATATGTTCCCCGTCGTTTTTAGAAAAATCTCAGTGGCGCATGTGCGCGCCAAAAATTACACCTCTAAGGCGCGAGACAGCGCCGCTTTTCGAGAGCCTTGCTCTAGGTATTACCGCACTAAAAACAAAAAAACAAAAAAAAGTTTTGCTATTGGCCGGCAAAAAACATTCGCTGAGCCTATCGAAATTTTTGTCTCGCTGAGAAAATCTCACAACCAACGGTACAGGCTTAGTCTACAATTTTTTCAGCCATAGAACAGAATCTTCTACGCTGCTCCAGAATTTTGTGCAAAGCAAAGCCTCACACGTTCGTACCAAAATCTGAATCTTAAAAGTTTAATATCGAGTGCGGAGCTCGATTCGCACGTTTAAACGTAAATTACATTTTTTATTTGTTTAATATATATTTATTTAATTTAATTTCTCAAAAAAACAAACTCGTAGGAAGAAATCCGAATTGAAGCGAATGTCAAACTACGATCCACTAAACAGATCGACATTTTTTTTTACAAAGAAATGTCGATTTAAACTAATAAATATATATTCGGTCATTGGAGCCATTCACTAGGTGTTGTGCGGAAATTATACGTGTATATATGTCCATATATACGTGTTCACATGTAAATTTTTACACGTGAAATTCGAATTGAATTAACAATTCTAAAATTCATATTGGATGCTATACTTGCATCTCTTATATGAGAAATCCCAAATACCCCCCTAATTGAAATTAAATTTATATTGCGAAAAAAACTCCTCGGCCAGGAGTCGAACCTGGAATCTCCGGCTTTCCGTGCCGTCGCCTTTCCTATTCGGCTATTAGATTCCAGGTTCGACTCCTGGCCGAGGAGTTTTTTTCGCAATATAAATTTAATTTCAATTAGGGGGGTATTTGGGATTTCTCATATAAGAGATGCAAGTATAGCATCCAATATGAATTTTAGAATTGTTAATTCAATTCGAATTTCACGTGTAAAAATTTACATGTGAACACGTATATATGGACATATATACACGTATAATTTCCGCACAACACCTAGTGAATGGCTCCAATGACCGAATATATATTTATTAGTTTAGAAACTACAGAGCCGGAATAGATTCTTTAAATGTCGATTTACTTGTGCGGATTGACCGAAGATGATCGAAACGTATCTTCCAAAGCGTAATTGGAATTGTTTTTATTTATCATTACTCGATTATCATTACCCGATGGATCGTAGCCTATAAGGTTCATTTCAATCTGGATATGAACACTTGTCATTAATTATTGTTTTTTTCGAATAACGTGAATGTACGTCGGACTTCATTTCGAGATGTTTTAATAATCGATATTGGACCTCTAACATTTAGATTTTGTGCGCGAATGTAAGACTCGCGCTCTACTTTATATAATTCTTCTATACACGTATTGTGTAAAGAAATATATGGGAAAACAATAAATATGTGTGTAAAACAAGTAATACGGTATATAAATTAAAGTATTAAAATATATTATATACTCCATGAACTGTCATGCGAAAATGCGCAGTATGGAAATCCAATAATTATTAGTATCGGGACGAGGGAGAGAGAGAGAGAGAGAGAGAGAGATGACCGCGCGAGAGATAATATTGGCAATATAAAAACGTTTTCGAGGTTTGTTTAGTTCCCGTTGCGAGACACGACGAGAAATATGTCACAATAATGCTGTCGCGAACAGAATTGATTCCCGATAAAATGGAACTTTTATCGCGTTAACGTCACATTTATACCGCAAAGAATATTGAAACACCTATTCTCTCAGAGAAGAGAAGAAGAAGAAGAAGAAGAAGAAGAACGGACAGGAATCGTGAAAAGTGCCGGCACGAGAGACGTCTCGAGTATTTTATGCGTGGCGGCGAGCGCAACCCAACGCAACGACTTTTAACGCAATCGTGAACATGTTCCCGTACCGGGAACGAGAGAGAGAGAGAGAGAGAGAGAGACCCTCTCGGTCAACGCGGGTTTGCTTTATTGGCTCGTAAACGACAGAACGGAAGTCAGCAGTCCTTCTGGACTCTCTGGGTATATATACACTTACACACACGCGCGCGCGCGTATTCGTTCGCTTGCTCTCCAATTTACGTTCGAAGATTTCACGAGACGCACCTAAGAATGGACACGTTGCGCATCCACCGGCCCGGAGGGAGGACATACGACGCGAGTTGATGCAAGTGGGACATGAATCATTGCCGAGTGCTTCTCGCTCTCGTCCAGAAGCTAAATCCTAAACCGTTAAATTTCAACGGCTGTGTACGGACGCGTCTATAAATTTGCGTAACGATCGCTGTCGCCTACGTCGTTCGCATTATACTCGCGAGGAACTCTCGACGTACGTGCCCGCCCCGTAACTCGGGTAGTTTAAACATGCAGATTAAATAAAGGGGTCGTTTTCACGTACTAATAATTACACGCTCTCGCGAGAGACAAACAAGAAAACTATTCCACCCTTTGGACGTCGTGTGGCGATATAATTGCGCAATTTGCACATCCTCTTGCGGTGGTTATTTTTCTTTGCAAAGTAAAATAATAGAAACAACATTTTCGCACGAGAAGCGCATCGCAGCAACGCGCGGGGGACTTTTATATCACGGAGGGGGGCGGGGTGAGAGGGGAAAAAAGAAGCGACGACGTGATGAGCGAGTTTGCCAATCGTCACGCGACCTCCTCCTTTCTTATTCGACGCAAGAACGACGACGACGACGACGACGACGTTTCTGGATCTTTGCCTCAAAGATCGCGCGTCCGTGAAACACCGCGCGTCGTTTTTTTGTCAATTTCGCCTCTGTCGAGAGCAGCAGCATCCGGCGGGGATTTCGAGGCCGAATTTCTCCATTTTTCGTGCGTTGCATTCGAGAATTCACCGGGAGAGAGAGAGAGAGAAAGAAAAAAAAAAGAAACAGCGAGTTAGAATCGCCGTCTCTCTGTCTCGCTTTCTACTCGCGCGCGCACACACGCGCAACGATCTTATACTTGGCGCAACGCGATTGTCGGAAACTATGATAAGTATCTCAAATCGCTGTTTCCTTTCTTTTAGAAAGAGAAATACAAGTAAAAACTCAATTAGGTCACTCGCGAGCCTAAGTTCTAATTAATATACTTCGTAGATTAACTGATCTTGCAAACATCTGACACTTATATATGTCCAACGCGATTTTTCGTAAGTTTAAAAAATCTGTAAAGATTTTGCGATTTTTTCTACATTGTAACGAGATAACATTAGTTTTTACGTTATTTTCTTTAAAAAAATATCTCATTTTCAAAAACTACTCAGACAACAAGTTCGAAGATTCGTTATAAAAAATATTGTGCAGATTGAGGCAAGACGTGTCGCGAGTTTTTAATGAAATCTTGGTCGGTCGCAAAAAATTTCAATGTTAAAAAATTGCAACACTATAAGTCGCAACAAAAAAAAGTGAATGATAAAAATACGCGTGAACATTGAAGGGAGGAACTTGCTTACGCTCGCAACTGACCTTATTCTCGTTTTACTTGTATTTTCTAAAAACGAGCGTCCTTTTCTTTTCTTAAAAAGAGAAATATTCAATATTTTAAAGCTACGAAAGAAATGCGTCGCGTGTGATTTTCTTCTTGTTAATTGTCGCAATAAGAATGTTTAATTATAAAACAGCGCGGGTTTTACACACTTGAAATACGCAAGAGCGCGCGTGCTTTTCCTTGAAGTTCCTTGAAACATACATCGTCACACGGGAGGGGAGAGATCGCGGATCCAGAATGGATCCCCGGGATGAATGGAAAATTCCGGCCAGACCAGACGGCTCGCCGTAACTCGACTCGATTCTGGGAGCCAAAGGATACAAGCGTTTTCTTTATCACTCTCTCCCCCCCTCCGAGTTGCTGTTATCTTACTACCGGCGTCGGTAATAAAATCTCGAAACCTCTCGATCGATCGGACCGGAATATTTCTGTTCTCTCTCCTTCTGTTCTCTTCTTTCCCTCCGTCGAGTCGAGAGACAAGTGCAGTGAGCGCCTGGCTTCCTCCGGAAAGGAACATCCTCGCGCCGGACCGATCGCGCACGGAGATCGGAGCGACGAAAATAATGAGCCGGACGGATATTCGGAGATTCGTGTGGGCTTTCGGCGACTTAGAGCTCTCTTAGACCGCGTACATTCGTTCTCTCTCAGATCGTCTCTCTCAGGCGCGTCGCTTGTTGAAAGAGCACGTGGCGTTTTTTTAAAGGTCTAGCGACCTCAAATCCGGCACACACGCTTGTGTGTCGTTTACGGCAATGCCACCTATTGGAAAGCGCTACGAACTTTCCCAACGATATGTAATATTAATAAGCGTCATAATATCGACCGCTATTACACGCAAGCTGGGTTTTCACAGAGAGAGAGAGAAGGAGATCAAAATTTCTACGACAAATTATTTTTATTCGTTTACTGACAATAATCGACGATCGCTCTCGCACCCATTCTCTCTCAGCGCGACGAATCATTTTCGAAAATCGCGAAACAAACACAAAAATACCGGAATGGTAATTCAATCGTTTCGCCCGAACCCGACCGGGCCGGATATTTATCTCGCTGTCGTTTAGCGCGTAACCTCGTTTTCGGTTGTATTAATTGGGTCGGACCGCGCCGCGCGCGTTAATCTTCGCGCGATGATTCGGGCAATCAAGCCCGCGCCGCGCCGATCGTCATTAAATCCGCCAGCCGCCGGTTCGTCCGTTCGACACGACGAATTCAGAAATAGGTCCTTCGGCGATTGGTCGGAGCCGCGAGGGGGGGGAGGAGGAGGACGGGGGGGTCTGCCCGCCATTATTGATAGCAGCGTATATAAACAGCCACGGGAATGAACGATAAAATCGATACGTTCAGACAACGCGACAAATAATGAAAACGGAGCGCACGACGCGGAGAGAGAGACAGAGAGAGAGAGAGAGAGAGAGAAAGAGAAAGAGAAAGAGAGAGCGAGAGCAAGAGCTTTGAGACGCGACCCGACGCGAGTCTGCGAACGAGAGAATTGCATTACGCCCGGCGCTTCTCCGTTTAAATGCTCGTTACGCTGAAACGCACAAAGCGGGGCCTCTTCATAAAGCGCCCATGGAAGTCTGACATTTTGCTCGTTACAGCGGAACGACGTTACACGCGATCGTTCCCGAAAACGATCGCGATCGGCAATCAGACGAGCAAACACAACAACAACAACCGACGGTCGTCGAGTCGCAATTCGTGTTGTTGTACAGAGCGACACCTTCGTCGACTTGATCCTCGAGTTGAGGATGTCGACACTTATCTCGAGAGACAACGCCGCCATGTTCTTTTCGCGCGTCTCCAAATTCCGAAAATGCGTTCTATCCCGCCACGTATGCACGTAACGGCGCGTACATCTCTCTCTCTCTCTTTGGTTGTCGACGACGCCGCTTCCGCATTGCGCCTATACCGCCTATGGTTATACGCGTTTCTGCACTCGGTAATCGCATCCGTTTCTCCCGCGTTCCCCGAAACCTCGCTCCGTCTCTCTCGTTGCGCGTCTTTTCGCCATCCGCCTCGTTCGCTCTTGGAAATCGCCACGGAACCGTGACGGAGAAACGGAAGGTGATGCGAGAAACGCACGGGAGCGAGGAAGCGAGAGATCAAGGAGAAGTTGAAGGAGAGAGAGGAAGGCGTGTGTGTGTATGTGTGTGTGTGTGTGTGTGCGCGCGCGCGCGCGAGGAGGCGAGTGAAAACTCGACCGCGATAGATTCCGTCCCGTCTTATGTAGGACAAAGCGGAGGCGTGAGATCAATAGGCAGAAGCGTCGAGAGAGAGCTCCGAGAGCTCATTGGACATGTACGTAACGTCGCGCGCGATCATCGCCGCCTTTAATCGTTCCTCTTTTTCTCCTTCTCTTCTTCTATCGCGGACAGAAAAGCTTTGATCTGCTCGTCGTTCCCTTCCTCCTCCTCGAACGAATCGTCGCTTCCGACGACGACAAATTTCGTCCGATTCTAATGTCGCGCGTTCACGACGACAACGACGACGACGACGACGATGCTGTTCTTAGCTTCGCGACAAACAACGCAAACAAACAACCCGCGGTGTTACGTTGTGACAACGGAAAATTGTCCGCGCGAAGGAAGGAAGCGGGTTCGCGTCGTTAACGATTTAGACGAGGCGACACGCCGTCGTAAGGAGGAAACCGCAAGGCGCGTTCGTTATCCGAGAAGCGAAGCTCCGAAGACTCGGTCCCAATTGCGGCTTGTTATAAATTTCCTGACCCCGGCCCCACACCGGGGGGAAGACTTCCGGCGCGATGATCGTCGACGCCAATCGACACCTCGAAAACGAGCGGCAACGATCGGCTCGCGGGTTCGCTCTCGCGCACCTGTGCACCCGGAGTTACGGATAATGGCCGGTTGTCCGGCCCTGCGGACAAGACCGGTAGTCCCCCCATGTGCATCCCGCCCATCTCCTTACCCATCTCTCGCAAAGCTTTACTCCCGGCGAGATACACAACGTGCACACACACATATACGCGCGCTCGCGCGTACGCACACACACACACGTGGCGTCGTCGCGCGAAACCGGGAAGCGGCGGCCCGGGATTCTCGCTCTCTCGGCGTTTATGCATGCTCGCAGCATCTGTTGGTACAAGACGGACGTTTCCCGCATCGACATACGACGTTACGTTTAGTCTGCCATTTAGGGTAGCGCCTCGCTCAAGAAGCGATCGGTCTCTCTCTCGCGAGACTGTGCGATAAATCGACATTTCTTAAATCTCGCAGATAACGATTCGTTGTGAGAAAATTGAACGTTTGAGTCACATTGGCAATTAAATGTACGTTCCTTGAGTCGATTGTTCGTTCGATTGTTTTGCCGCGTCCCGTTATTTAAAAACAAATTGTCTCTGTGAAAAATGACCGACCCAGGTAACGACGCGTCAGATTGGCGCGAAATTAATTTGCGGCTTTAGTTATTTAATAAACAACACAAAAAACTAAAGTGTCACTTATCGCACAACAAAGCAATTATCGAATATCAAAAGGTTATTTAAAAAAAAAAAATTGTTTCTGAAAAACGATCGACCCGGTGACGCGTTAGATTGGCGCAAAACTAATTTGCGGTTTTAATTGTTTAATAACACAAATAGTGTTACGTTCGTTAAACAAAACCAAACACTTATTAATCAGCAAAAGTCAATTAACACCTTAATAGATGTAGATTTTTTTTTATTTCTAACTTTCCGGACAATTAAATCCTTTCGCTCTTTGCACTTCGAAGACGATCAATTTTTTCCGACAGCGATTGCAAAAGACGCGCGAGACTTACGTCGATAATCTTTGCTGTCTTTGTGAAACGTCGGCTAACGGGACGTATATACGTGCCGGTATACCGCTGTAGTCATCATCGCTCCGCGTACATTTCTCTTATCATCTTCCCCTAAGGGAACGGTCGTAAGCGCGCGAGCGCGATACAACTTCGATCGCGTCTTTATATTCGAATGAAATGGAATTTCCAACGCGGGAAGAAAAAAAAACCAGTAAACAAAACAAACAAACAACATTTAACTCGACGCATCGCTTTAAATTATACAAACGCACACACTCGACGCTCTCTCCTAAAGAGAAGCGCTTAAAAAAAAAAAAAAAAAAAAAAATGCAACTTTTACCTTATAATGCGATTTAAGTTGCGTTAAAGGACAAAGTTCATTCGGCGAACTGTGTTTTCCGACGACAAGCGTAAATACAATTGTATCAATTTGCGAAACAAAACGAGAGAGGGACGAAGGGGGGAGGGATTTCACTTTCGAACTCAATTAATTCACTCGTTTCCCGTAATTATTACTTGACCATGTTGGAGCATCATCGGAAAATGCCTGAACGACACCGTGAAGTTACTCTCTCAATCGCCGGACGCCCACGCAACTCTGTTAACTAGTTCAGAGCAGTTTTCTCAGAACGTATCGATTCACGCTCGGTAGCACGGTATAGAGTTAACATTTACCCGGCGCGTTGCAGATACTCTTATTAAGAAATTATCGATTGCCGCTCCGCTTAGAACAGTCACGCTTTTCATTTAAAACATTTTCCCGCAAGATTACCTTTCTCTTTCTCGATTTATTTTATTTTTTTTTTCTGTTCTTCTCTCTTCTTCTTCTTCTTCATCCTCCTCGTCTTTCGCGCGTCGTTTTGCGCTGTTTATCATTTATTTAAAAAACATTTTTTTTTTTTTTCAAATAACAACCTTCCATTCCGATGTTTTCTTAACGCTTCGAAAATTTGCTTAAAAAAAAAAAAAAAAAATTGTCCGCGCAAAAAGCAACACGTTTAACGCGAGAAACGCGGCGGATGATTAAAGTCGCTAAATTCCCGCATGGGCGCGAAGGAATCCAATTGTGAGACACGTTTTATTAAATTCCAAAGTGTGTATAAAAAACAAAACAAAAAAATCTATTCGCGCGTCTGGAGAGAAAAAAAAGATCAAATGCTATTTAAGTTAGAAAAAAAAGTCCGAGAGATACGCGTGTTTAAAATATCTCTTTGGAAAACTCCGAGTCGTCTCTAATGCTGATATCGCGATATGTGATACGTAAGAGATTCCCCTCTCTCGCGCGCGCGGTCGGTTTGAGGGAGAAAATGGCGTCAACGATATCACTTTCTAAAAGTGAGGAAAAAGAAAGAGAGAGAGAGAGAGAGAGAGAAAGAAAGAGAACGAGAGACCGAAAGCATATGACCGGTTGAAGTTCCGTGGCATTCGTGATACAATTCCGCGCAACTTTGTGACCCAACTTTTATTCCCGACAAAGTTTACCTTCGTTTCGCCGTTTTGTCAGAAACAAGAAACAGAAGCGACCGAAAAAGGAAGAGTTGTTCTCTCTTTCTCTCTCTCTCTCCAAAAGAGAGAGAATGTGCAACAGATCTCGAGATCATTGTCTCAGGACAACGCGCGCGCGCGCAAAAGTAGAGAACAATTTTCTCTCCCGACTAAAAATTACCGTTCTAATTATTTTCTCCTCGTTATTTTTGCAAGACGTACAATAGAAAGTAAATTACACAAGTAACGAAGTTACTTTTGTGAATCAACGTTCTCCGAGAAATTGCAATTGTGTGCTTTCGAATATCACACCTCTCGTTAATCTTCTCGCGTATTCTCAATTTCCAACACGTGTCATTAATTAACAAATCAGTCTCGTTAATTCGGAGAAAAAGTCGTGTTGTGGAATTGAACGAGCGCTCACACATTTTACTCATTTATCGAGGCTTGAATCCCGTCCCGTTTTATTTCCGATCGTGCGAATATTTTTTCAGTTTTTTAACCGCGATGACGTGACGGAAAATTTTGAAAGCGAACCGGCAACACGCACGTGCCCCGCTGCAACTAATCCGCGCGACAACAATCAAGCTGTCCCGGACGGAGTCCGTTTACCGGCGAGAATTCGCGTTGCATAACGCGCGAAGCAAGCGAGACCGATCGAGGAGGTGAGACAGAACCCGCGGAACGGTCCCGGTATTTCTGAAATCGCCGTGCCTGTGTAATGATTCGAGCGCAGCGCAGCGCGCGCGCGGCGAGTTAAACGCGCGTACGCTCTGTGTTGCGCGCAATGTTAATACAGGTGCATTCTTCTCTCCCCCCGCGTCCCTCGTCCCCCTCGCGCGGTCTCTCTCTCTCTCTCTCTCTCTCGCTTCTTCTTGCCTCACAATAAGGAAGCAGTGGCGCGGGTCGACCTTCAAAGATTGCCGGTGCTGGGCAGCGCATGATAATTATCATCGCGCGCGCGGGCACGAGCGCGACCGGGCGGCGCGCACGTTGATCCTCGGTTGCATCGCGTCGGTGTGTTGCAGAGGCTCGGCTTCTTTCTCGGCGGCATCTCAACGCGAATTTGAGACTCTCGAGAATAAAATTCCTTCTTCGCTCGCGTCACGCTTTGTGACGTGAAAAACAATTAAACAATCTCGGTTCCAATTTCCACGTTTTCAAAATTGATGATTTTTCATTGTTTTGCGGCGTAAAAACAATTGAACAATCTCCGTCGGAAATGTTTAGATCTCGTTTTTTTTTTTTTACTTTCTCTTTGGGGAAAAAAGCAAGCGATATTTTCGCACTCAATCCGGTCTCGAACGTGCAAGTTTGAACAACGTTTTTTGATGTTGCGAAAAGCGATGCGCGAAAAGACATTGAAACTGGGGAGAATTCGCGGAAAATATGTTTTCTACGCCTTCTCTCGGTTAGTTCTCGAACGAACAATGTAACGCAAACGATCGTGACGTGTGTAAGAGCAAATTTGCTCAAGTTATATGAGAATCCCGCGCCGTGTGTTGCGCCCGTTGCAGAGACGGTTACGGTTCGGAACGCGCACACATCCTCACGTGCGAATGCGCGCCGGTGAACGCGCGCGCGTCGAACGCCCGCTCGACGATGCACCGGCCCCGGGCCCCCCCCTCAGCTTCCGTCGCGATCCGAATCGAAGATTCGTCGAAAAACATCCGTTAGAGATCGAATACGCGCGATCTCGGAAAACGAGACGTGCGCAAGTGACTGGTACCGCTCATTTGCGTTAATCGCCGTCGATCTATCTCGTCCGACGTGCAAATCACTCGCGTCGCGCCGTCTCTCTTCCCGTTTTAAATAAATAAATCCCGGATTTGTGCCATAAGTCGATCCAGAAGGTTTAGACGAGCTTCGTGCGTTAAGATAAACGTCAAGCGAGCAAGCAACACCGGTCGTACATTTGTCGAGGAATTAATTATTAGATGCGCAAATATGAATCGTAACACAATTCTCGACGTTGTAAGATATACAGGATACGTTCAAGAAAAAAAAACCTCGGCTTAATTATTTCCTCCCATTCAACTGAAATGAGAATAAAATATTTGACTTGCGGATCAATCTTTCAAAATGCCCCATTATGTAAATTGTCGTCGCACTTGTGTGAGCTCCGACGTAACGTTGTCCCAATTGACCGAACAAGATATCACTCGGATATTTATTAAAGAAATAATTACGGTCGGGTTGGTGCAAGAATAATTTGCGGTTTTTATTAAATAACAAAAACACATAATTTAATAAACGACAACAGCCGCAATTATTTTTGCGACAACCTAATTATAAGAATTTTTAATTGTTAGTTTCTAACTTTTTACTTGTGTACGTGTTTTTTATCAAGTTTAATAAATAAACGCGCAATTTGGTTTCGCACCAAGCTGATAAAACAATATTTGCATGATAAAAGGTCGGAAACTAATGACTGAAAAAGTAGATCTTAAAAATTACTCGAGACACTCTGGCAAAATTGTTGCGTTTGATATCTACAACATATCGAATTATTTCTCAATATTTATTTTACACTTCTCGCAGAATAAACCGTCTAGTACGAAAGATTACATCTGCGATTTACCTAAGCGCGATTGAAGAATCCAACAGATATCTTCTCAGCGAGGGAGAGAAATATCATCGCAATCACTTATCGACAAAACGAACAAGCAATAAGAGATGCGTATCTCGCGTTGTTCGCGCGAATCTTTACGCGACAGAGAGAGAACGCGGCTTTTGCTCGATGAGCAATAATGGTGCGTGAGAGAAGGTGAAATCTCGAGTCGGATATTACAGTCGGGGCGTGCGCGCGCGAGCACGCGGTTGAGGAAAGATTGAGAAAGCCTTCGAGAATCTCGAACGCAGAAGTCGACGGAGAGTCGTCCACCGCCGTGGCAATTTCGTCCGGGATTTTACTGGCTGGTGCCGAGGTATTACTTTTCGCCGAGAAAATTCCAGAGTTCGCTCCTAACGTTCGCTCCTGACGCGCATACCGTAATGATCGTCTGAAGGTTTTTGCGCCTCGGAAACGGACCTCTCTCGATCTAACCGATGGTACACGACACCGCCGCGCGCGCGAAAGAGAAGAGAGTTTTCTCGAGACTCTACCTGCGCGCGGAGCGACTCTTTACCAACCGTTAAATCGTTTACAGCCTTCGTACCTTGTAAACGAAGACTGCCGGTGCGCGGTTCAACCGATTCTCCCGCGCGTCTCTCTTTTCGTTGCTAATGACGAGCGGCCGGGAGCTAAGGAAACGAACGAGAGGAAGGAGAGAGAGAAAGAGAGAGGATCCGCGCGATCCGTATCTACGTAGGATCCGAAGAATCGCGGAAATTACGAGAGAGAGAGAGAAGACGCGCCGCGATTTGTTGCGCTCGAGTTGGAATTTAACGCTTCACAAATCAGACGACAACGTTCATTTCAGCAACACATTGACGAGCGCGAGAAAAATGTTGTTGCTGTTGCAAAAACAACGGAGTCGCTTCGATTCAAGTCGAACTGCCACGAAGATAAATGGTTCATTCAATTGCGATTAATTTAATATTAGGATAATTAAAGCAACTATCCGCGCGCGGTTCGATAACATTTACGTTGCGTCAACAGTTACGTTTTCAATTAAACCTGACGCTGTTGATTCGACGTCGTTATTTCTTTCCCAAAGAAAAATTTGTCCAATTTTTCGTTTCATCAACAAACGTCCGGCCGGTCAGACGGCAACTAATAATCCTCTGTCGCAAATCTGTTTCCTCCGTGCGAGAAATAAAGAAAACACCTGCGGACGAAAGTAACGTTGACAAAAAAAAAATAAATAAATAAAATAAAATAAAATAAAATAAACAAAATTGATGAAACTATTCCGACAATTAGAACACGTGGGCGATGAGCGAGAGTTTCACGTCGGTCAAGTTAATTCGCCAAGTCGCGTCAATGTATGTTGATGTTATGTAAGTGTCTAACAAAGCATTAAATATTGTTTCCTACACAACACGAACATGATAATCAATTTACGGTTTATGGTTTCGGATCTATCTCTTTCGCTCTCGCGCGACAGCGGAAGTCAATCCCTCGCGGGGGGATCTATCGCGTGAAGTCGGTGGTGATGGTGATGGTGGTGGTGGTGGTGGTGATGGACTCCTCCGGTTGCTAAGTCCGAGGAATTACGGTCTTCCTGCACTTCGCGAACGATGCGTATCTGCTTCGCCCATCTCATAATTTCCAGGGAGGCTAATTGCTCACGCACTGAGAAGTGCGCGGATATACCGTGTGGGAGGAAGTTAGTTCGAAGCATTGGCTCGAAATTAATTTTTCAAGACGGTGAACTGAAATACACACGCGCGCGCACACACGCACACATATATATATATAGGTGAGCATACGCGGACATCACGCAGACGTCAGCGCGTAATTACAACGCGCGAAGGGCCAGCTGCAACGCACTTGTCCCGGCAAAAATTACACGTCTACCCGATAATTGTCGAAAGGGTTCCCAATTACTTTTGGGTTTAACGCGTACATATATATATATATATACGGCGGCGTTTGATCCGTTTAATTACGCGCATACATCTTTTTGTTATATCGCTCTCTCGGTATGTACCGCTTTATATTTGCGATTTAATTCAACCGCGTCGAAAATACCCCGTCGACATCATCCTCTTCGTCAAATGATGATTTTGAGCGCGGAAATATCCGCGCGAATTCTACGAATAAATTTATCAATGCGTTATTATACCAATGCGCGCGCATACACACACACACACACACACACACACAGAGAGAGATGGATTCTATATCTCGCCGCCAAGATACATCGCGCGCACCTGCGAAACTACACCGACGGACATGTATCGTCGCACACACGAGAATCCCCCGCGTCGCGAAGGGTAAGGAAGGAGAGGAAATAATTATTCCATGACCGAGTGCGCGCGTATCGAACGCGAGGCCGAGGTCACCGGGTTGGTTATCAGGCCACAGATCCAATCAATTACAATGTTGTGCAAAATGTAGCCTACCTGCGGACGGCGACGGTCCGGCGCAACTCCATCGGAAATCAATGAAATTCGCCAAAAACTACTGCTTTATTGATGTTCCCGACGGTTTAAATAGCATCGCCGTTGCCGCCGCCGCACGCCGCACGCCTCCTCCTCGTCGTCGTCGCGCAACAACACCGGCGAATATATAAGAGAGACCGGGACCCGAGGAAAACTCATCTTCGGAAATGCGCGTTCCAATCCAATCGCGTGTAAAACAAAGAATCGATTTTAAAATTCCAAATTTTTATCTCTACCTTCGATGAATAATTGGAAACAAAAAACAAAACCTTGCCCTCGCGGACAAGTCGAAGCAAATACGCGTATGTTTTACGGTCACGAAAAACAGAGATTCAATTCGTCACCGCACGTTGTGACGCAATTTTTCCTCGACATTAGCATTTTTTTCACCCGTCGCGTCTTTGTTCCCGTATAGATTTTCAGCCAAATGACAACCGAGAGAAAAGGAAGAGTTTCCGGTCGGCGCGGCGGCGTACGCTTCGGCGAGCTTCTTCCCCGTCCCGTCGTACGTGTGTGTGTGTGTGTGTGTTGGCGTGTGCGCGCTCATTGGATGCTCGCGCGCAACGAAATTCAGCAGAAAACCGTGCACCGGCCCGCGCGAATCCCCTATTTTTTGCCAGAGAGACCGAAGGGCTGCGACAGAGCAAGTGTGTAGATAGAAAGAGAGAGAAAGAAGGCGCCGGCGACCGGCGTTGAAAATAATCCAAAATAAGTCGCCGCTATCGATCGGCGGCGGCCAGAAGGAAGGAGAAGTCAACCACGCGGTAGCGTGTGTTTTGCAGCGCACGCTAACCACGCGCTGCAAGCGTTGGATGTGCACGCTGATGTTCTCCGCCACCCACCCTCGCCGTCCCGCTCTTTCTCTCTCTCTCTCTCGCACTTTTCTCTTTGTCCCTTCGCGCCCTCTCAACAGACCTCGCCGGTCTCTCTCTCTCTCTCTCTTCCTCGTCTCTCTTCCTTTCGTCCCGTCTCGCTTTTGTATTTCGTTTATCAGGCTTAACATGCGACTTTACCTACCTACCTCTTCGCTCGACGAACGCCGTTCGTGTGTGCGTGTGTGTGTGTGTACGCGAGCAAGGATTACGACGAAAATAAATGGATGCTAATCATACGACGTAAGGCTCTCGCGTCACAGCGGCGATCGCGCTTTAATTATCAACGTAATAATAATAACGGAAAGTCACGTGACTTTGGAGAGTCACGTGTTGTTTTTCCACTTCTTCCTTTCTCTATTTTTCGAGTCTGATTTTCACATTGCGTTATTTCTGACACCTCCTCTCGTATGTGTATTATATGATTTGTAAGACGCGGTCGTGCGTCTTCGTTCCGTTTCTCCGTGTGTTGTTGGCGAGTACTGCGACATTTCAATACGGTTTTTAAAGACACCGACTACAGTAAAGTCACGTGTTGTTTTTCCTCTCCTCCCTGTCACCGTGACTTTACTTTAGTCACGTTTTTAACGACACGTGACTAAAGAAAAATCGCGACTTCGTTGCGCGTGAACTTGGGCGCGAGGCATTGCCGTGTTTTTTTTATACGAATCACGCATAACCGCGAGGAAGGGAAGACGTGGCGATTGCAAAAAAGAAAACGCAAACAACTCATCGTCGGATTTCTCGTGTAAAACTGCGGCGCTGTACACATTATTACACATCGTGTGCCGACGTCGGCCGATTTCGGAACGCTCGGCTAGCTGATAAGAGGAAAACAGAAAAAAAACACGACCAAGAGCGGGGGGTTGTTGTATCTCTGCGCGACTGTACTTTGTTATTGCGTGCACACGCGAGTGCAAAAGACGTTAAAGTTTTTATCAAAAATCGGGACAGACAGATGATCATCTCGTGTGTGCGTTTCGTTACTCGAAACCGTTTGATAAATCACGTAAAACACACTTTGGCTTTGAAATAAAAAATGTTTTTCTTCAAACAGGTATTAAAAAAAAAAAAAAAAAAATACGCAGAGAACGCGAGTTTCTTTCGAGGATACGAGGTTACAGTTTATATCGACAACGTTAGAAAAATAAAAGAACGGATAAAAAGAACAACAATGAAGAAGACAACAAATTATTCTTTACATTCATCGAAACATATTTCGACAGATCAACTGAGTTTGCCAAATATGTTTTATTTCTAGCACACATTCTACTTGGATTAATCCTCGGATTAATCTTGTAAACTCTTTTTGTGTCGTCTGAGCGAAGTTTGAAAATATCTTTTGTTACAATTTTTTAGAGAAAAAATATTTTAAATATTAAAACTAATGTTATTTCCTTGATGTTGAATAAAGTGAATTTTTGCAGATTTTTTGCGACGTTTTAATTAATAAAAAAAATCAGACATAAATGTCAGGATTTCCGGGGGATCAAACGTATGGAATATTAAGTTTTGAGAATATTCGGTGCGTAACAATCTCTCGCGAGTTTTTTCGTTCCGAATTGTCTAATTTCTATTTCGAATTTGAAAGGAAATATTTTATCTTGTTATCTTATTATTGTATTATCTTGGAATCACATCCCGGATAGAATACCCCGTTTATTATCCCCTTCAGGACGCGGTTCGTTTTTGAGTTAGTGAATGGAAACAGCCTCTTACCGCGCGCAAGAGATGAAGTTCGTTATCCTACGCGATTTGCGTAATCTGTTTCAATGAATTTGGCGTTAAAGAATGCACGGGTGATTGTTTCTAGAAAGCGAGCGCGCGCGCGCGCGCGCTTTGGGGGAAGGCTTTGTGCCGGCTATTAAAAGCGAATCCCGCTTTTACTTCGTAATCGTTACGCGTTCTCTCTCGTTCTCTCTCTCTCTCTCTCACACACACACACACATACACACACTCTCTCTCTTGTCCGTCATTCGCCCGCGAGCGCCGAAAACGAGTAATCGTACTATTTCGTGGAGAGCTGGTGGGCCCGGTCAAAGTACGTAAATTCGCTTACCCGCCACCGAGCCGGGGTCGGAAGAAAGAGAGTGTGCATTAAAAATTAACAAACTGTAAAGCGGCGTACCATTATATCGGAAAGGAGGGGGAGGAGAGGAACAAGGTTTGAGAAACGCGCGCGTTCGCTCAGAAAAGAAAACAAAACTAAAGAATCGCGCGCTAGCGAAATTGCGAGTCCGCGCGCGTACGAACTAAGTAAAACGATAATCACCCATTGATCGCAAAGACCGCGTCGCGTTTCTCCGAGTTGTTTTTTTCTTTTCCACTTCCGTCTCCCGTCACTACGTGCCCGGGCACGATTGCATGCGAGCGAGCGAACGAACGAGCAAGATCCAACCGCATGTAAATTTGATGATCGCGGATGAAAAACGAGCGCCCGGCGCGGCGCGCGCGAGCGCGAAGAGTGACAAATACGCCAGTCACCATCTGTCTTGGCTCGATAGAATTAACGCCGGGGCACACCTCTGGGAAATCTAGCCTGGGAAACCAGAAGGGAAGGAGGGGTTGGGCGCCCCGCCTAACGCAGACGTAAATTACGCGGTTCCTTAAAAGACACGGCATAAATCACGCTAACGGGGCATCAATTCCGGGGGCGCGAGCGAGCAAGCAAGCGAGCGGGCGCACGAACGCGCAAAAAGTCGCCGCGCGGAACGAACTATACGTTACAATTAAACCCGTGGAGAGAATCCCGGGGTAGTCCCCGGCAATTAATAATCCGGCCGGACACTTAATCACCATTTACCATGACAAATGCGCGGCGAAATGCATCCGCGCCCTTTTCGCGCTCGCGCGTTCCAAACGTAAGACAAAATATCGCGTTGAGGGTGGGAGTAAATTTTGCGATTTCGATTTATGTAAAAAAAAATAAAAAAAAAATCACATCGATATTCGATCCGGACGACCTTAGTATCGGATGGAAAAAAAAAACAAAGATCCGCGGTCTTCCGTAATTTTGCGCCGTGCTGAGATACATCGCGGCTATCCTTGACGTGTTCAAGGGGTAGCACGTGCTACTACCCTCACACTACCACCCGTGATTTCGTCGAGCGGGCTTTCGAGGACGACCTTACGCGTCACCTCGGCGCGCACGTGCGAATCTCATACACACACACGTACGTTACATACGCGCGTGTCGTTGTAAGTGTGTAAGAGCTTGTGTGTGCCCAAGTGAGCGGGTATGAGGCGGCGGAAAGAGCACGGAGGGCGGATCGATATTAAAATAGTGACCGAATTCCGGCGTACCGCAACCTACCCTAACGCCCTCCGGTTCGCCCTTAAACTACCCCGCTCTTCTACGGAGTCCCACCCCTCCCCTCTCTCAACTCTCCCCCCCCGTTGCTCCGTGAAACCGCGTTCCCATTTTACGCCCCTTTCCGGACTCCTCTTCCTCGAGACGTGCGCGCGCGCACTCTCTCTCTGGGTCGGGAAAACTTTTCCTCCCGGCGTGAAGGAAAACACCGTCGTAAAAACCGTCGGTCGAAATTGCCAGCCACGCCGCGCAAAGACTCGCCGGAGGATAATACCGTATAGAAACCACCGGCGAAGAGACGTGCAACGTCTAAAAACACACAGGATGTCGCGTGAGGATCCGCGGCGAGCGAACATCTCGATATGTGCGGAGAGAAAGAGAGAGAGAGAAAAAGCTTTTCCGAGAGGCCCTACGGCCGCGGGTCTTGAGCCGCAAAATTTTCTCGTCGTCACTCTTGCGCGTCGTGACAAATTTATGCGCGAATTTTCCAAAAAAAAGCGCAAAGAGCTACGACGACGCGGCCATCGGTATCTGTCACGTGTGAACGTAAAATGACACGTGACCTAACGACACTACGTCTGAAAAAAAAAAAACTGTTCTTCCATAAATATTGCCATTTGTAATTTTATTTTTTCAAATAATATTTTCTTTCATTCCCGTTTTTTTTTCTTTTATTTATTTATACAACGCGAAACACTACGTGTCATGTCGCCGGTCCTGTTTATTTCTGTTCGAGAAATGTTCCCAACGACCGGACACACGTATGTTGAAGACGTGATTATCGAGTATGTAACAATTTTTAAATGTATTTTATTACAAGATCTGTTTTTAAATGTTGGTTGATTGGTTGGTTGGTTTAAATGTCTCTTCTGACTTTTCACGTAAGGTAACTTAAACTCGTCAAATTTGTTTAATACGCAATAAAAAAAAACGTATGTATAAAAATGCACACAGTATTTTGTTTATGATTATTTCTGTTTTAACAAATGCTCCGATTATTGGGACACTCGCGTTACGTAACGTGGCGAAACTTGGAAGTTTATTTCCCGACTTCGAGCCGGGGCGACTGTCGGTCGCGAGTGCGTGAAGAGATACGGCCGGGGCGTTGCGCAATACGTTCGAGACAAGATCGCGCGCGCCCCGCGGGCTCGCATCTATCACACGCAAGAGTGTAAGAATGTAAGAAGCGAGAAAACGCCAGGTCGGAGAGATAAGTATTGGCTTCTTCCAGCGTATTTCCCACGTCATTAGTATATCGCCGGTATGAACTTTCAAGCGGATCGACGGGAGAGCGCGTCGTGATTGCCGCTGGTAGAGAAGTTGCGACCGCTGCGCGCGTGTGTGTGTGCCGCATTCACGCGCGAACGCACCGAGAGAGTCTCGAATTCCATAACTCCGTTTCGCGATTTTTTTGTTTTTTCGTTTGGTTTTTGCGCGCGCGAAAACCGCCAACGCGGCGCCGGCCGATGCGCTCGTTGCAATTTTGTACACGCATGATCCTTCAACGCGCCGCGCGACTAAAAGCCGTTTATCGGATAAGCGGTCGAGAGAGTTCGAAACGTTCCTACTTTGCATAAACCTCTAACTGATATTACTGAAAAGAGCCGGCTATACATTTGAAACAAAAAACCGACACACGCTAGCTAGCGCATCGCTCGCAATCTCGTCGCCGACAAATTCCGCCGTTGAGGCGCGCGTTCGATTTTTGTTTTTGTCGATCAACAATCATGAAAAGGCACGCTGAACAACGCGAACGAATTTATTTCATTCCAATAAAATCGTAAAAAAAATTAGTTTATTAAACAGTTTTTATAAAACTATTCTTTTTTATTAATTACTTCTTCGTGAGTGTCCGGTCGCTGAAACATTTCTCGAGAAGAAATACGTAGAACCTCAATGAGACACAAACATCGGAAACGCATTATGTAAATAATAAGAAAATAAATGTAATTAATTAAAAAAATAAAATTACAAATGAAACGGTGCTTATAGAAAAGCCTCTTAGAAAAAATATTTGATAAACTATTTCACCAAAATAAAAAATATTGTTGTGAATTAACTTTTAATTGATCACCGAAACGCAAACAAAAAATCGTGCAAACGCGCAACTCGGATTAGAAACAAATGCTCGCGATCTTCACAGTCCGCCGCTAGTGAAATAAGCCTGCAACGTTGCTCGGATTAACCTGGAAAGGACACATCTTTTCTACGAAAAGGGCAGAAGAGAAGAAGAAGGAGAAACATCCGGCGATATCGCGCGGATCGATCGAAGCCGCGGACACGACTGTTCGATAACGACGACGACGGCCACCGCTCGACGCGTTTTCTCTCTCTCTCTCTTTCTCTCTCCCTTCGACTATAGAAAGGTCTCTAGCGCGGATATCTTTCTGGGTGTGCGTTAAAGAGCCCCGTTTAACCTTTTACAAGGTGTAAGCGGGTCGCATGCCGCGAGTTCCCACGCGGCGGATCTTCCGCTCCGCCGAGAACTGTGCATGTGCGCGCAGAGCGCGCGCGCCCCCGAGAGCGCGAAATGTGACGTAACCCCCGTTGTCGTCGCCCGACAAAGCACTACGTGTGTGTAAGGTAGAGGTACCCGCCGCTATCGAGCCGAACAAATCGCCATATTATATCGCGGCTGTTATTCGCTAAACGCGTCTAAGCGATCTCTTTTCAGGTCTATATTTTCTCCTCCGTGCACAGCACACGACGAATCACGTAATTCTAAAACGCCGTCGATTATACTCGAGTTTTTTTTTCTTCAGAAACAATCCGCTTCCGGCTTGGAAAATTTATCGGCGTTGTAATTGCGATCTTTCTTCGTGATCTCAATTAATCCCGAGCGAAAGAAATGAAACCGCGTTAAGAAGAAACGCAATTCTGAGAGAGAGAGAGAGAGAGAGAGAGAGATGAAAAATTTGATTGTCCAATAACGCGATTGTATCTGTTAAACAAATGACACTGATCGGTCATTCTTGATCGATTTGAGGTCTCTTTACGATTCGATGCAAACGCGAAAAAATGTGCGACAAACCTCGCCGAGAGATCTCGCCGTCGTGTCTTTGTGTGTCGTGAATTCTCTTCTCTTTCTCTCCTCTTATCGATCAATCTCTTTTCGTAGGCGTGCAACGATCGCTCGTTCGGACGCCCACGTGGGCTTCCCTCCGACCTAAGTCGCGATTCGCATTGCCCATTCGCACAGACACACAATGGTTAGAGTTACCGAAAGGTTAAACACCGTTTCTACGCATTGTTAAAACGTGACGATCAGAAGTCAAAGAGAGAGAAAGAGAGAGTACGTTATTCCGAATGGGAGCTATACATACGCGCGTATTCCTCGAAGACAATCGGAAAATTGTCGTTGCACCTCGGCGCGCGACGGCCAACGAACATATGCGATGGTATAAAATTATCAGCTGTCTATACACGTCGATTATTTATGCAACATTGTCTATAGAGCGGATAATCGCGCATTACCGTTTTGTACATCGCTTTATCGGTAACTCAATTGCGAACGGAATTTATCGCGCATCTCTTTTGCAATGTGTGCATTTGCCTCTCGCGTGGAAAAAAAAAAAATAAAACTGTTCAAAATGCAAAAGGACACAACAAAATTGTCACAATCGCAAATGTGAGAACGAAACCTCTACATCTTCGCGACAAAAAAAAATTAATTACAAACTTTCTGTAAAAATTTTACTGTAGATTTTTTTAAAAACTTTTTCACAACAGTAAAATGAGTAATCTATATATACTGAAAATTTATATATCTATAGATTGCAAAAGCGTCTTAGATAAATTGTCGAGTCGAAATCAACTCGAACTTCCAAGTGTATTAATTTACACGCGTAAAAAATTCATTTATATATTTGCTGCAACACATTAAATCTCGACGTTAAACTATCTGCAGATTAAAAAAAAAAAAAAAACATACATATTTACATTAAATTAAATTCGTCAAATCTTTCACGCGACGAACAAACGCGCATAAAACGCGTTATAATGCAGCGAATATATTAAGATATGTATACATTCATATATATATAACAAACTACACATACATATATCCGTAATGCGAAGATCCTCATGAATACTGGGTTTAATTATCGACTGTACGGCCCAATTATTTATTCCTCATGAATTTTGATCAAAAGCTAGTATTACGCGCGCTGCAGCTGAAATTAAACGTGTCGCGCGCGATTAACACACGCCTACACGTGTGTTTTCTCCCTCCCCTCTTCCCCCCCCAGTAACGAGAGTGTCATCCTGACGGAAAAACAAACACACAACAAATACACAGAGAGAGAGCTCGCGCTTTTTTTTTCCGCGATCGCGCGCGCCAAGAACCACGCACAAATCTTATTGCGCATCGCACGCACATGCGAGAGTAAACGCGCGCGCAAACACGCATCGAACACAAGATTTGCGCGCGGTTCTTTAACATATTTTCTTGACTCGGTTCCAACATGGCGCGTCGTTTTTAGAGTGATAATCGCGTTGGCGATCAATCAAGTTTGCTCGCGATGGAAAGAAGAACACGAATAAAACAACTTCCGACGAGGTGGAATAAAGCGAATGGAGAAATGAAAGAGGTGAGCAAAAAAAAACAAAAAAAGAAAAAGAAAAGAATAGCTCGTGCGGCTCGTACTTGTGCTTTCGAGACGCCAGCGCGACGAGCCAGCCGCGCGTTTTAGTTCCACAATTCTTCCACAATGATGTATGTTTGTGCAGCGTTTTAACCTTTCGATGAAGACGCCGCTACGTCAAGAAAGAAACAAACACACGCGTGCGTTCGTTTGTTTAAACTAATTTCGCACGCGCGAACAAATGTCCCGCAAATGTCTCACGTGAGATGAACAAACTTCGTCGAGAACAAGGACGAACAAAATTGTCAATTGCAAATCGACCTCGCGAGAACGCGAAACTCTCACAACCTCGAAATCTTCGCAAAACAAAAAAAAAATACAAATTTCAAGCTCGTCGGAGTTTGCAACTGACAGATAATTTTTGAGTCTCGACACAAGATGCGAAGATGTATTTTTAAACGTGTGTGTGCAAATTATTACTCGGAAATTCTGAAATACTATATGAAACAAGAGAAGGGGTCAGCGTTGGGCGCGCGCGCGCGCGCTCGTTGCGTGCTTTTTGATTCACAGGTAGACACGCGGAGGAGGAACCGGCGAGGAAAGAAGAGGAGTCGATACGTATCGCCAGCGGGAAGAAGGCGAGAAACGGAAGATAAGTCATTCCCGCTGAATACACACGGATAGAGAGAAAGAGAGAGAGAGAGAACTCGGCCCGACACACGCTTTGGCTCGTCGAACGGGTTGTAACTTGCCGCCCTGTTACTCGTGCGCCCGCGCGAAATTAATCAACGGTAAAGCAGAGGTGCGCGCTCTAAACGCTCGCCGCGTGTACGTCTGTGGAATCATCGTGTATCCGCTCCGCGCGCACGTGCTCTCCTCTCCCGCGCGCGCGTTCCAGAACGTGCGTGTGTGTGTGTGAACGTGCAACGAAAGCAGCGCGCGGAGATGGCTATTCTAAGGGGAAAGTAGCGACGTTTATATTCGCGTGCATATAACGTACCGCCACAGCGGTAAAAGAAGAAAAGTAGCAGTACTGTCGTTTAATGTCTTTGTTAGCGCACACCGCGGCAAGAAAACACACATCACGCGCGGCGCGTACGCGCGCGCGTCCAATTTCTTTCTATTTTTCAACACCGTCCGCGATTTTTAGCACACCGACGGTGGTTAATTGAGAGCAAAATATCGAAAGACAAAACACAAGCGAGCTGCTGAGAAATTAAAGTTGAAGGAAGAAAATTAATTGGTAATTTTGAAACGCTTCGATTGTCTGTTTCTCTTTGTCCTCATCAGAGTCACTCACACTCTGTCTCTCTGTGTCAAATCAAACTCACTTTTGTATTTTGTTTTTCTATCAATGTGCAAAAGTTAAGTCCTAAAGTTATTAACATTGCTGTTCATTAAATTTTAAGATAAACGTCCCAATGACCGGTGTGTCCCTAATTATCTAGATATTTATTAAACAAATAATTACTAGACATGTAAATGTCAATTGCAGCAATTCTTAATGTCTTAAGTATTTTGTTAAATATGTTTCTGATTAGTTTTTAATTGCGCGCACGCGTAATTACTTTGTTGCAACTACTTCTTCAATAAATGTTTAACCAACTTGTGTCCGGTTTAGGACATTACCACGCTCGTAGCTTCTAAGGTCTACTTAAAAAAAAAAAAAAGAATAAAAAAATATTAATCTAATCCTGAAATCCGTTTTTGCAATTTTGCAAGAAGATCGTGGGTCTGACGCGTTTTATTTGATTTCAAACTATCGCGACGAATTTTGCAAGAACTCCGGGTCATCTTCTCTCAAAGTGTCCACCGATCTCATCCCGTTGTTTATTCAACAACAAAAAAAAAACAATTTTGCGTAATTTGATGATTTTTGACCAAATTTCGAAAGGCGCTGAACGAAACAAGATCGGGAGAATATAGGAATTACACAAATAGAATTTTATCTGTGCGATACGAGTTTGAAGAATTCCCCAGTGTGTTGGAAATCGCGGGCGAATGTGCGTTCGATACAACGTTCTCGAGTGCATGTGTGTGGCCGTGTGTGTGCTCGCACACACACCGAGAGACCGACTACCGCCGCGACTGACTGACAAGTAGTAAGGCCGGATTGTTACTCATGCATTCGCGCGAAATTAATCAAAAGGCAAAGCAGGCGTGCATTTCCCCCCTCCTCTCCCCCGCGTCTAAAAGGTTCAAGATCTCCTCTTCTTCTACTACCCGTTCGGGTAGTAGAAGAACTCGCGCCGCTGCTCTTTTTGCAGCTGCACGTTACTTGGCCTTTGGCCTCCGCGCAGACTCGACTCTGGGAAATCTAGATTAGATGGTACCGCTAGATTGGCCTCGCCGTCTGTTGTATCATGTAACATAAAATGTCAATAATGCGCGGCTTGTGCACGCAGAGAGCCGATCGTGACGTAATATCGCGCTCTTCTTTTTCTTCTTCTTCTTCTTTTTCTTCTTCTTCTCCTTCATCATCATCGTCGGGGAGAATCGTGCGCGCGTTTTCGCGTTTCCGAAATCGCAACGCTGACATTTCAGTTACAAGATAAATATCCGCGATGTATGTGTGTTATAACATAGTCTCCTCGAAGTTGTTCGCAAAGTTTCGCACGCGAGAAATGTCGGAGAGACACGCGCAAAACGTCGCGACACACAAAGACTCCGTGTCCGCGTGTACGTCTTCTTCTTGCTCCGCTTCCCCCCGACCGACGTTGGCGCGCATCTCCTTTTTTCTCTCGCTCTGAATTAATCAAGGACGAGAGACATACTTAGCGCCGCAAATAGACACACATCGCCGTAGCGCGATTGCTCCCATTTTCCCCTCGGCTGTCTCCCGACGGGGCCGGCCAGTAGTAACGACCTTTCAGCAGCTGCTGTCGCGCGTAAAGCTTTCATCGAAGAAGTCCATAAGAACGGAATGTGTGCGTGTGTGTGTGTGTATGCATGTGTGCGCCGCATGAAACGACACCGTTCGGGATTAACGTCAAACGCTGCAACTCGTAAAAAAAAGTCGCAGCTTCTCGCGAGGACTCGCCGCGGGTCGTATTACCCGCGCGGAATGAAGTAAGTCGCGCGAAACTCTGTCGGGGGATCTCTCAGACCGACCTGTTACACAAGTTATACATACACACACACATACACACATACACACACACGTGAAGTCAACATACCCGGCCGCGCAACTTCCGGTCGAAGATCGACGGATAAATCTCGCGGCGTTAATTACCAGCGCGCGGCGCGTTTTCGCAGCGCGCCCCCGCGGGATTTCTCGGCAAAGTCGGCTCAGATTAAATACGCGTCGGCCGCCCCCGTATCCGGCGGCTATCATCCCGAAAGAAAGAACTTCCTATCCACCCACAGGCGAATTAGTTAGCGCGCCCGCGGTTAATGTAATTTTGTCTATGAAACGCCGCGCGCGGACGTGAGCGCGTTTAACCGGTAATGCCGCTCATACTATATGATATATATACACACACACACACACATACACGGTACAAAATTTGCAAACTTTTCCGAGAGCCATACGTGGAGAATGTATCAAGCTTGTTGTCGGTCTTTCGTTTGGAAATAAACTCTTCGAGCAACGGAATTTTCGGCAAGGAAAAAGCGGAACGGTTGAAATTAAAATTCTCGCTCGGCAATTGCGCGGACTCCGACGATTGAATTGATTAGACGATTACAAAGTTACGATACCACAAGCACAAACGCGATTAAATTTATGTGTATATTAATTGTAAATATCAAAAAATATTATTTCTATGAATAATATCACGGAGATCCGGGATAAAGGATTTTTTTTTTTTTGTTTTTTTCACAACGGACTTTGTGAAAGGATAAATTGGACATTTCGCACAAATGAGATGCGAAAGCTTTTCTCTGTGTGAGAGAATTTTCGAATTAAATTTAATTCGAATTTGTGTATTAATTTACACGTTTAGAGCAGGTAAATAAATATACACACAACTGCACGTACATTTGGCGCACGACCTTGGTGCTTGGTTGTAAATTTTCACGAGTTTTTAAATTGTTTTCAATAATATTATATATCATTGCGCGTTATAAAATATTAAATTAAATCACATTAAAAATGTTAATTATAAAAACAAATACACGCTTTGACTAAAAATACAGTAATTTCCGCACAAACTCTCATCTCTCTCTCTCTCTTTCTTTCTCTCTCCTCGGATCCCATTGCATTATCACAAAAATAGCTAGTAATCGCGGGTAGGCCGCGCAGTATCGGCGGACGCGCGCGATATTATATGTGCTTTAAAGAGCCGACGAGATACGCGAGGCCCGTTTTATCCGTGCCGTACCGTGTAATAGCCTCGGACTTCCTGTTCGTGTAAAGAGCGACGGGTGCGAGCGCGCGCTCAACACACACACACACACACACACACACGTACGTGCGCGCACGATGGTCGCTGCTGCTCACCGTGGATAAAAGTGAATCGATAATGATACGCGGCCGACAAAAATGCCGCCGCACACACCACCGTCATTGCCGCCCTCGCGGCATCCATCCTCCCCGTGGGAATGCACGCGGGCCACGTCGAACGTTCCGGCTGATAACCGTGTTACAATTTAACGCGGGAGCGAGAGAGAGGCCCACCACGGGCGCGGTGTCAGTTTCGTCGGGGGCGCATAATGGCCTCCTCCCCCCCGCGTCTCGCTCTCCACACCGCGTGTCGATTTGTACCCCCGTAACGCTCGCGATTCCGAATCGACACGGTCGCGGAGCACACACGTCGAACGTGGTGGTATCGCAGGTACGAAGGTGAAAAGAGAGTAATGCACTCTTCTCTCTCCCCCTTCCTTCCACCCCGAACTGCTCTCGCCCTTCTCCACAATTTGAGCAGTTCGTTTCGTTACCAAATCTCTCATTAGACAGAACAATTTCAAAAACCCGTTTTCGCGCAACGCGAAAATATCTCACGTGTCTTTATTTTTATTTTATTAAATTTTTTTATGTAGTATTTAATACACACACACACATATGTATTTTATTTAATATACATGTATATATGATAAATTATAAGAAAATGATAAACGTGCACAATGTAATTAAAATATATATTTTGTTTACGCGTGTTGCACTTAATAAAGCTATTACTATTTATTTTGTTGTTTTATCATTTTACTGTAACATTCTGTAACCGCGAGCGTGCGAATTCGTCGCCGTCAATGTTGGAGGCTGAGGGGAAAAACTTGTTCGATTCGATACCTTCGCCGTCTTCACGCAGAGAGAAAGACTGAGGTTTCATCCGGTTTACGATTATCAAGAGCGAAGCGTGTAAATTTGCTTTTACATACGCGCGCATACGCAACGCGCTCGCGCGGCGGCGGCGGCGGCGGCAACTCGCCCACCGATCTTGCAACAAATCTATTTCCACGGCGTGCAAAAACAGAAGACACGCCGTGCCGAGTAATGAACTAATCTAGCGAGCTTCGCTCCGTGAACGTGGCGAAGGAGGGGAAAAAGGACGGAGGACTTTTGCCGCGGCTTAATAACATGAGTTTTTCCCCGAGACTGCCGGCCGGGAGTAAACGCTCCGCGAGAGAGAGGAGATCGTGAGAGCATATTCCGCGAATGCCGCCTTGCGGTAATCCCGCGATCATTCGACAACTCGAGGCTCGCGAGGAAGGAAATCGTTTTTTTCAAAAAAGAGTTTCGAAAATCCGCGCCCATATCTCGCGCGGTCTATTTACGAAAAAAAAAAAAAATCTATCGAGAGTGGACGAGATGCAACTTGAAAAATTGCAGATACAGGATATTCTTCGCTATGTGCAGTTGGCGTTTCTTCGTTTTTCGAAATACCGACGACTTGTAACGTACGCAATTCTCTTGAAGAAAGAGAGAGAGAGAGAAAGAGAGAGAGACGTCTATTGACGTCGCAACGTAACAAACTCCGAATCGATCAAAATTTCTATTCGCGGCGCTTTGTGATGCGCGACGTCGCAATTAAATGCATAATGGAGACTCGCGGCGGCTTGGTCGCCGCTGCGAGTAATTAGGGGGTATTTCGTTGACTAATTCTCGGATATCACGATCGCGATATACACGACAAAACCGCGCCGTTGCTTTGCCAGGCTCGGCTTGTCTCGGCTCGGCTCAACGCGAGCGAGTTGCCGCACCGGAATAAGTTTAATAACCGCATGCCGCGCTTCTCTCTCAGTCACCGGAGCACTGTCCGTCTGTCGGACTGTCATTACGTACCGGCGGCGGACTCTCTGACTCTTGCCATAAAGCGCGCGAGTTTCTCTCTTTCTCTCTTTATTCTCTCGAGAGATAATGACGGTCGCGAGGGTGGTCAAGATGCGGCGTAATGCGTGACTGCTGCGTGGCGCCGCGCACGGAATTACGCGACTCGCAATTGTGCGGACGCACGGAAAAATCTCTTTCTCTTTCTCTCTATCTCTCTATCTCTATCTCTTTCTTTTTCTCTCTCGGGACAAATCCAGATCCGCAACCGATTGCGCGCAATCGCGATTCAGATTACACGCGCCGTAATTTCCAAGTCACGTGACACGTGCCCGAGATATCAGCGATCCTCGCGACCGCGAGTCGCAAATGAGTCGAGTTCAGTATTTATTTGTAAATGCGCGTGTGTGTGTGTGCGCCCGCAATGAAAACATCAAGATTTTCATATAATTTCTAAACTTTCGCGACGAAAAAAATTAAAGTGCATGTGCGTTTTTTGTGAGCGCGCGCGCGTCTTGAAGCACAATATGTGAAAGCACATGCGGCGAACATACGTACCGGAATCAATACGTTCTACGTTAGGTATTCCCCGCAAAAGTGCTCGGCGTGAGCGCGTGACGTGGTCCTTCCGACGTTATAAAATCTCGATTTCCCCGATATATCTGGCCTCGCGCGCGGCGGCAAATGCGGTTGATCGAGCGCGTATGCACACGCCCGCTGCTCTCCCTCGTCCATGTGTGTGTATGTGTGTGTGTGTGTGTGTGTGTGTACGGGCGCTCGCTCGCATGCAATCGCAGTCACGACACACGCGAGAGAAAGAAAAATACGCGTCAATATACCCCGCTCGTATATATTCCAAATACCACTCGAGTATTGACACTTTGTAGATACTTGGCGGAATACAGCCGAGTATATCTCGCACTCGACGATTTAGTTATTCCGAAGAACAAAAAGTAACGGGGTATATGTATATAAAAAAAAAAAAACAAAAAGAAAGTACGTCCAAACAAGAGGACACGAATTTTCCGACTAATTTGCGACCTCGCGTTAATTCGTTAATTGCGCGTTGGTACGCAAAATTGTATTATAATTGCAGTTTTTTTGTTATTTAATAAAGTTAATCCGCGTTTATACGCAAAAACATATTGATTTTGTTGCTTGATAATTATTTAATTATTTAATAAAGTTGGTTATTAAGTAACAAAAAGCGCAATTAATATATTTTTGCGTATCAACGCGCATTAAATCTTGGAAATTAAAATATTTCAATAATAAAAGCCGCGATTTATATATTTCTGCATGGCAAATGTTATTTATTGAGTGACAAAAATCGCAATTAATATATTTTTGCGCGTTATTCAACGCGCATTAATCAATTAATGCAAATTAGGAAAATTCAGAAAATTCGTTCTCTTCTACTGTCCTACACCTCTTCGGATACACTTTCCTTGTTATTTTTGCACCAACTTGTTCGTTCATTATCAAGAAGCACACACGTGTGTCGTGACGCAAATCACAAACACGTTTGCAAAACAGAATGCGAATGACTCTTAATACATCTGATATCAAAGTCTCCCTTTAATACGCGCGTTTCGCAAGAAAGAGACAACGCGCACGGCGAACGCAAGGAATCGAGCAGTTCCCTAACGAGTGTAATTCAAACGCGTTTATAAGTAACGTCGCAATTAGCCGCGAGCGCGATGCAAAAAAAAAAAAAAAAAACATCAAGTGCGTGCGGAGCGATAACGTTTTATGCAAGACATTTTGCGAAAGTTCGCGCGCAAGAAGAAGCGCCGTCGTTCGTCGTAAAATCTCCCTCGCGATTTCCCACGAGCGAGCCGTCCCAAAGAGAAGACAAGCACGTAGCCGAGCGAAGGGGCTAGTGCGTGTGTTTCCGGACGATGTGTGCATTACATCCAAAGCTCGGTACGTGTTTGCACGACGACAACGACGACGACGACGACGACGACGATGACGGTAGTGCGGGAACTCTCTCGCTACCCGCATAACTCCAGTCCGCGTAAATCAAGCTCTCCGGAACAGACGCTTTTTCCACGCTCAAATCGTTAATATCGTCCTCGAGTTATTTGAAAAAATCAAGCGGTGTTACAATATATCCGTGTCGCTTCTTATGCGAATTAACTCTAGTCTCGAACAGGGTTTTTTATTTTGGCGAATCGTCTGACGGATTTTATTTGACTAGCATAACACAGGCGCGCGCTACGCGCACGCTATTATTATTGTTCTTGGTTTAATGTGTAGTGTCAGTGAACACAACCTGCCACCGCGATGACAGCTAGTATATACGTCTTACAAACCATATAATAAACATATAAGAAATGTCAGAAATAACGCATGAAAATCAAACATGAAAAATAGTAAAAAAGAAGAGTGGAAAAACACCACATGTGACTAAAGTCACGTCACAGAGAAAAGAGTAAAAAAGAGAATATTATATATATTATATATAATATTACACATAGATACATATACCGTATTATACATATATATATACCGTAATCACGCGACCGAGGTCAGTGACCCCGCCGCGGTCGCGCGGCCGAGGTCAGTGACCCCGCCGCGGTCGCGCGACCGAGGTCATTGACCCCGCCGCGGTCGCGCGACCGAGGTCATTGACCCCGCCGCGGTCGCGNGACCGAGGTCATTGACCCCGCCGCGGTCGCGCGACCGAGGTCAGTGACATTACTGTAGTATGTATATAATACATATAATACAATATAAAGTATGATACAATATTATAAATATATAATAAATTATATGTATAATATATAATATTTAATATTATATATATTTAATAAATATAAATTACAGTCACATTACTTTAGTCACGTGTTGTTTTATATAGAGATTTTTTTATATAGAGAGAAAAGAGGGAATTTCACAAAAATGCAAACGTCTTCTCTCAAGAAGATCATTCTCTGTCTCTAGTAAATCTATTAAACAAATATCCTATTAAATTAATATTGATATATTTTTAACAGAAGATGGCACAGTTATCTGTTGTTAAATAATTGATAATTTTTATTTTGTTTTCTTTTCTATTTCGTTTTTCTATTTTTTATTTCTCTTTATATATATTTTTATTCGGTCATTCTGTCGTGCTTAAGAGAATTTTTCCATAGCGCGCCACAAACAAAAAAGTTATCTAACGCCGATGTTTGCTCAACGAAAAACAAAAAAAGAAACAGTTTTGCATAATTTATTTGTGGTTGATTTTTTGACGATAGTTTCGAGAGAATTCGCTGAATAAAAAAAAAAAAAAAGAATATCTCGAGGCTCGCGCGGAATTGAGGGTTAAAAATATTCCTACGTCAGTCAATCTCGTGACATTTCTCGAGAAATAAGCGCATTTCTTTATTAAAATCGGATATTTTGTTTTTTCGTATAGTCTGCACACGCGCGGATGTAATCGCGTTTCTGTCACGTGAGAAAGAAGAAGCGAGGCCGGTACTTCGCTGTCTCTCTCTCTCTTTCTCTCTCTCTCTCTCTCTCTCTCTCTCTGTGCATGCGTGAGGAAGTCATTAGTTTCTCAAATATAAAATTGCGAGTCGTAAGGTAAGAGGCGTCAATTTGTACCCTTCTCGAGACGCATGAAATCCGTCGGTTTATCTCGAAATAATCGCCGAGTTCGATGACATCGCGTGATTACTTCACGGTCGCCGCTGTTTTAATGACCGCTGCTGCTCGGTCGCCGATGTATCGCCGTTGCCGTCGTCGCCGCCGCCTCCTACGAATGTGTTTCGCAAACAAACTTGCAACAAACACGTTTGCTCTCCTTACCCGTTGATTCCGGAAGATTAAACGCCAGAAAAAAAAATTCGTAATCTCGCGAAGGTTGTAACCGCGCGACGTGATTCACCGTCTAGACTAGAATTTTTCGAAAAAAAAAGAAAAACAAAAAAAAATACTAAATAAAACAGCTCGTGAAAATTTCAACAATAAGTAAGGAGCCAATATACGAGATGTCGGTGTATAAAATGTACATCAGTTTAAAGTGTTTTTTGCGACGTTAAAATTTTATTCGGCTAATATTTTTGACAAACGAGTGTCCATTTTATTCTATCGCGTGCTGATGCGCAGCAACCTGCTATTCCGTTTTGCTATTCGCTGAAGAAGATCCGATTTGTGAACGGATCGCGAAACGTGTGATTTGATTTTTACAATAAAACTACATTTTTACACGCCGACTGTAAGCTGACTCGTATATTTGGTCTTGTTGTTAAAAATAAATGAAAAATACATAATCATCAGAGTTCGTAAAAAAAAAATACTTTAATCTGCGAGTAGAAACTTCCCACCTTAGATGCGCGAAACACGATTTGTTTTAAATTACTGCGCACTCTGCGCACAAGACACTAATGCGTAGACGGGACAATTACAAATGCCCGATTAAGAAATCGAAAATTGTTGCGAATAATATCGCGCATGTCCGCGATCATTACAACATCGTCGATAGTGCCGCGCATGCCCGCGAGATATCTCTGTCCCGTGATAATTAAGCTCATCTATCTATCTATACCATTTTTTTTACATTGTCGTCAGAAAATTGAATGCCAGATTAAATCCGCGCTAATGGCCTCCGAGCGGGACGAGAGAGAGTGAGAGAGAGAGCGCGATCGATTGACGCGCGAGAAACGCAAATCGGATCAAACTTAATCGACCGCTTAGCTAGTTCAGGTCTTCACTATCTCGCGCGACTCTAATATTTTCCGCCAATACGTCAGTGTCCCCCTTTCCCTCCCCCCGAAATTTCGGGGTGTGCGAGACATTTGGCGAGAAACCGCGCGCGGCGCGAAATCGACGTGGCTGCGCAATCCTCGACGCGGGCGCAGGGCTTGCGCAACGTTCTAATTGCGGAACCGCGCGCAATAGAGGATTGTACAGAAATCGTGACATAATTAATACCTTACGGCGCTCGCCGTGCGTACGTTACGCGAATAAGCCGTTGCTTCAATTACAACAAATCACGCGTAATATTTTATTTTCATCGCGAATATTCTAAGTAAATCGCGCGCACGAAGGGATCTCGACGTCGATCGACGTCAAGAAGAAGAGACGGGATTTCTGGCGTTAACAACTTTCGTGGCGTGCGTGCGTGCATGCGTGCGTGCGTGCGTGCGTGCGTGAGCCGACCCGCTCTGTCACGCGCATTCACCCAAAGGTGAAACGGGAAAGGAAGAGGTAGCGAAGATTCTATCTCCGCTCCGAAGTTGCCTCGTCATTAACGCAGGCCAGACGGCGAGAAGGTCTCGCGCCCCGAGTCGATTGTGTTTCTTTCATCGAGCGAACGTCGGTCGAAAAAATCGCGCGATTAAAAATCACGGTCGCGCCCAAAGTTCCGACTTACACGTAAAACGTATTTGCATGTAAAACGCGATTGGGATTGAATAAAGTTTTTCTACAAGTGAAGCAATTTTTTACATGAAAAAAAAAAATTTGCTAGCAAAAACAATAGTCTTCGTATGAACGGCAAGAAAAACTCGCCGAGTCTATGTTCTATGTTGATCGAATAAAAAATTTAGACTCGACAAATTGTTTTTCTTCTGCCGGCCAGTTGTAACAGCAAAACGTATATCTTTTTTTTCCGCGTATCTTCGCGCGATGTTAAGTCAACGCACATTATGCAAATGGAAATCAATTTTTTTTTTTTTTTTTTTTTTTTTTTTTTTTTTTTTTTTTTTTTTTTTTTTTTTGAGATTTACACGTGCGGCAAATTGTCTCGATTTTCTTTTAAACAAAAAAGTGTTTAAGAACTACAAAGTGACGTATGAATATTGACAATATCTATGATTAGCAACACCGCACGATTTATGCAAATGTATTTTTACAACGTACGCGCCAGAACCATTAAGTTCTCCCGTAATGGCTTCAACCTTCGTCGTGAGAAACATAAGTAGCCGGTGTGAGAATTATTGCTACAATATATACGTACGTACTCGGTGTTTAACAGTTCTTCGAATCGCGCTTTTGCACGCGATTAACGTTTTCCAGAAATTAAATCCGAATTAATCGCGAAACACATCGAAAAACCCGCGTCATCGAAAACTTTCATGCCTCGCGTTTGCAAAAGCCTCGAGAACAAATCTTTTTTTTTTCTCTCAGACGCAATCTTACGAATCTCTGTATTGTTGTTTTCCGCGCGTGTGTTTCGCGGTTTCTCTCTCTCTCTCCCTCTCTCTCTCTTTCTTTCTCTCTCAAGTTACTTTCTCCTCGTGCGCGATCGCGCGTGGAAATAACCTTGCGCCGAATGAAAATGTGACAATGCGACATGTGTTTCAATACACCGTTGCCGAAGAGTGGGGAACAAGAAAGTAATGCCTAGGTTGTACACGACACGAGCTACTGTGTAGCTCGCCAGTAAGTCGGTAGCTGGTCTAACTAGACGGTCAACTACTCTGCTCGGCACTGACCCTTGTTGTTTATACACGGGGCGAGTTATACTACTGGTTTGCCAGTAGCTTAAACCGTATGTACCGTCTAGTCGCTTATTGGCTACTGATGATCTGTGCGCAGTAGAGCCCGGGGTCTATACGCGTGGTGAGAGACGTGGAACAAAAATATTTGAAGCAGGGTGAACGTCCCAATGATCGGGCGTTCGTTAAAAAAACAATTATAACGACAATGTATTTGTAAAAGTTAGACGCTAAATATTTAAAAACGTAACATAATGTACACCGAGAGAAAAAAACCTGTCTCTCTCTTAAGAAAAGTTTTCTTTCAAGACGATTATTTATACTGACTACTAACGCGTTTCTTTTTATTCAACGCGTATTTCTTTTCTTCGTTCAAATATTTATCGCACGCCAGAATGTGTAATTTTTGAACAACTATTTTTGTTTTATAATTTTGTTTTATAATTTTATGAAACAGCAGAATATTGTAAAATATTTTTGCTGGAACGCGCAGTTTTTTAATTGAAGAAAAAATTGAACTTTTAGTTTTAAGAAGCACCAGTACGTAAACTTCGATTAATAAACAAATGGTGCGTATTTTGTAAAAGCGCGGAAAATGTACATAAAATAATATACTGTGTAATGCGCGTGTTTACTTATAATTAAACACTCTTGCTTAAACAAATAATTTATTCTATCGAAGAAAAGAAGTTTTCAGGAAACATATTTGCACGATTTAAAACTTTTCCCTCGGCGTACATATATTTATGTACGTCTGAAACTACTTGAACGTTGAGAAAATTGTTACGTTTACATATCCAACAATTACTTCCTTGATAAAAATATCCTGTGTTGGGATAGTTGTCTTAACTCCAGTTGGGCGTTCAACTTGCTCAGTCAGTAACTCAGCCGATCTGTTTGCACTAAGTCAGTAGCTGACCCTCGGCTTCGCCGACCGACCCTATCAACTTTGCACCGTGCGAAACTCCCCTCCCTAGGTTCTTCGTTGAAACACGAATCATCTTCCGAATTTCTTCATTATCGCGATTGAAATTTGCGCAAACGACGTGCGGAACAATGCGACGCAAAAGTTAAGGTAGACGCTGGCCGACGCGGCGAATGTGTGTGCGAGCGTTTAGTAGCGAGATATTCGAAAATTGCACGATTAAAGTGCCCGCAGGCAAAACTCAAAATACCACGACGGAGATGTTATATTTCCGCGGATGCGCGTTCCTGCAGCAGCACAGCTGCTTCTCTCCCGCGCGCAAAACTCCAAGTACAATTGCGGGAATTCGCGTCTCCTCCCCTACCCGGCGTCGTGCACGTCTACCCGAAAACGGGATTAAATGCTAATCGTGGTTACAGCTGTAACAATGGCCCAGTCAGCCACTCACACACACACTATCTCTCTCTTTCTCTCTCTCTCTCTCTCTCAGTCCCGTCTTGCTATTGTCTCAGAACGCGTGTAAACCGCGCGAACGTATAGTTTCGCGTAACGAGAGGCTCGTGCTTGTGTGCGCGCGCGCGCGCAACACACAAAAAGATGATCGGTTCAAAACTCGCTTCCAGAAATCCCCGAACAACAAAAAGAACCGAAACCGAGTGTTGCAAACGCGAAGCGAACTTTTTTCCTAGCGCACGCGCAGAGCTCTTCATTCTCTTGTTCAAAACTTTTACAAATCCGGTTTTGTCATTAACAAGTTTTTATTTTTTTTTTATTTTTTTTTTAAACCGTATCGTTCTCTTTGCAAAATTGTTCACAGTTTCACTTTTTCACATTGTGTCGCGCACGCGTCGCGGTGCGCGGGGTGTGTTTCTTTTTTACTGCGACAAGAATAAAAACGGAAATAACGTACTGTGGAAATAACGTAACTAATTGCGAGATCGCTATCGACCGCTACTTTATTATGAAACGTTATTCTATCACGCGCGAGTTTAATCGATAACCGAGGCGCCGCGCGCGCGCCAAGTGTGTAAGTACGCGCGCCTTGTAACCAACACGTCGGATAATCATCGAGATGCAAAATTATATATACACACACACACACACGCACGCACGCACACATGTGTATATCGTTGTACTTCGCAGAAACGATGACGAATTTAGCGTGACGATATTCGCGTAGAAAAATCGTGTCGCTCGTAAAATGCGTCGCACTTTATCGGCTTTAATTCGAGATACAATATACTCTCTCTCTCTCTCTCTCTCTCTCCTCGTTGCGGCTTACACCTCGTGCATCGTATGCGGGACGTGTGCGTGTGTTTTCGACTGTGTGTGTGTGTGTGTGTGCGCGCGCGTTTGAGCGCATGCAACACAACCACGTAAGGCCTTCTTGTTCCGTGACGAGCGACGTCGACGATGTCGCGTTTCCGACAAGCACGAGCAACATGCGTGCCTACGCAAGATTAGCGGAATGAGCCTGCACACACCGGCGGTAACGTCGTAAAGCAGTCGCTTCAACTCTTCCCGAAGAATCGCGCGCGAGTCTTATTAGTCGTGCCTAATTATTATCTCCCGCGAGGCACGCAGCCGAGAAACGAGATAAAAAAAAAAAAAAAACAACACACAATAAAAAAACTTGCGAAGGAAGCCGACTTGACGATCGACGCCAGTTCGGGACAAAAAAAAAACAAAATAAAAAAACGAAGAAATGAAATGGCGCGCGTTTAACGCGTGAGTCGAGAACGCGCGTTGCGTTAAGGCCAAGGCTAGAGAGCGATTTAACGGAATCGACACACACCAGAAGTTGCACGATAACGTAATCTAGAAAATATACTGCTCGATTCTTTTAACGGTTAAAGTTCTTTAAGATCATATGATGCGTGATGGGTGCGCGCACATATTATAGATAAAAGGAAATTGTGATATAAAGAAGAAATTAAAACAAATGAAACAAATAACAAATAATACGGATGCGAGAATGTTTAGATAATGCGTTTACGCAAGTACCAATGACCGGACATTTGTTAGAAAAATAATTCTTAGAGATATGTAAATCTTCAACGCAACAATTCTCATTGTTTTTAAAGTAAAAATTTTTACGACACAAATATATTGAAGGAAAAATTATTTCAAATCGAATAAATTATATTTTTCTGAAACTTTCTTTTTTTGCTCCTCTGAAAGAATTATTTATTTCTTTTTAATTGTAAGCAAATATTCATATTATATTGAGTACGTATAATTTTATATCTCTACATCTTTTGTCTTTAATTACGTTTTCGTTAAATATGTGCTCATTTGTTAATTGAATTATATTGTTTTTTAAAACTAAAAAATTCAAAATTTTTCTCTAACTAAAAAACTGCACAGTAATTATTGCACAGTAAATACTGTATAAAAACTTGCAATGTAAAAACAGTTGGTTAAAAATTATATTCTTAAAAGCTAATTATTTGATATGTAAATATTAATCACAACAATTTTCAGAATGTTATTTCAGACTAATCGTAAAATTATATTTTTAATTCTTTCCAACTTTGCATAAACACAAGCACTTTTATAATTATGTGTTGTTATTATAATATTATAATATTATTATTATATTATTTCTTTAATAAATGTCCGATCGTTGTCATTTGCCCAATCATTGAAACATTTACTCATTTGACAAAAGTGAGAGAAAATAAAAAAAAAAAAAACTCTCCTACATAATGAGTAATTTTTCTCATTAAAAAATTAATTTCTGTTGCTTACTAAAATATTATACGTTTGCATTTTCACGTATCGGGAGAGGGAAACGTAGTAAAATCTAATACTGTTCCGATGTGCGAAAATAAGAGAGCGATCTGAACGACGTCCACGTACACGATGTACGTACATTTTGTATGTGCGATAATCGCACGTGACTCACTCGCGCGTCAAGTGCGTCTTCGCATCGGGCAAACGCAGACTTTTCGCTTGGCACATTGCATAATATTTTTGCCGTTGCGTAAGAAACAGCGACGAGAACGCTCGTCGATCGTTACGCAATCGCACGTATATATGTATATTCTAATACATACGTATCCCTCTTCAGAAAGCTACCTACGCTCGGATAAATCGCGCATATGTGATTTTTATCGCGGCATTTTTTTTTTCCTTTTTTTTTNTTTTTTTTTTTTTTTTTTTTAATTCCCCGCCTCCGCGCGAGAGAGCCGAACGTCGATAGCGACATTATCGTAGCTCCCGGACACCACCGGATCCTGAATTCGCGCTCGCGAATGTAAATATGCAAATGTATTTATAAATGCGTATCGACCATGCAAATACACTTAATGCCTTTTGTTCGCGTGTCGATCTAATTTTAAGCTTCAAAAGCGCATTAATTTCTTTATCTTTCTCCCTTGCGCATTTCCCCTACTCGAGCGTCGTTCACCGATATTTTATTAATTTCGTCAATAGATGTGTAGGATATTCGATAATCGCCAACGTTTATTAAGAACGAAGCTAATACGAAGATGAAAAGCTAATAACGGAGAGATATACGTAATACGGGTCTGCCGTTGAGTTGTGTTCGCACACAGATCCGAATTAAGCAACACGTAATCAAATTTCCGCCACTTGACCATAATCACTAATTAATAAATTAATCGAATAATCATTGATCATTCGCGATAATTGACGAAGCGGTTATAATCGGAATTCACACGATTGATAAAAATAATCTCATAGATGGTCAATCTACGGTCATCGAACACGCGTTTAAAACTGATTGACCGTACTGTGATGTCATTGAACCGATACGTGAAAATGTTAATTAAAAATTCACTTCATTGTTGCCGATATAAAGAGAAAATCGCGACTCACTGAGACGATGTCTTCTCCGATCTCTCACCTTCTCCTATTCGTCCTTAGATAGTCCGTCTGCTGGTGGATACACCGCAACACGCAGATGATGATGATGATGATGATGATGATGCCTTCTCCTCCGATCTTTTTCCTCCTGTTCGTCTCAGAAAGTCCGTCTCCTGGATACGTCACAGCATGCAGATTGTTGAGCTGAAAATAATTATTAAGGTAATTACGTGTCAGGTGAAAATGTCCGCATTGATTGTTGCACATTATTATGATTAATATGTTAATTGCAACAAATGATTTACGAAGTCTGTTTGTATATCAAAAAATAGTTTATTAAGAATATTTAAAGATTGAAGGTTTAATAGTATTTGAATTTGTTTTCTATTTCAATATTGTTTGATATTTTCTCTATTTTTGTTTTTCCAACTTTTAAATATTTTTTCTATCTTTTCTGAGTTTAAGTTTCAGAATATTTTTCTTGTTATTTTATTTTTAAGTTTACTAAATAATTCTCATTATTAAAAACACAATTTACATGAGCAAAAATTATTATTCGCGGTATGCTGCGAGTTGATAATATTGACGCTACGTGTGAATATATATATAAAAACAAAAAAAAACATATCAATCGTTGCATAAATAATATAATTTAACAATCGCTCGGAATTTATAATTCACAAATTTTCTACTCGCTTGCAAAACTCACTTCCGACGGATAGAAACACGCGAATAAGAGAAACTTTGCCAAATTGCTTACCTGCTCGTTTCTCGGAAATGCAAGTTCCAAGCGTTTGACGCCGTCGGATACTCGTCCACTGCCGTTCGCGAATATCAACGAGCGTGTATCGATTGCGATCGCCATTACGTGTGTCCTGAGAAGACACAAAGATCGTCTGTTGTTCGATTCAGCACGAAGAAAACACTACCGTCGGATGTGTTGCCGTCGGACATGTTGCCGTCGGATGTCAATGGTCAGTCGCTGTTGGCGAATATTGACGAACGTATCGATCGCAATCGTCGCTGCACGCACTCGGAGACACACGGAGACGATCCGATTCGACGCTTCTTGCACTCAATCGCGATAAATTCGCGTTCCCGACGAGCAAAAACACACACGAAAAACACGATGAGTCGTGAGCTTGCACGTAATGGCGTCGGGGCATTTCGTCGCCGAATATCGACGAACGTATCGATCGCGATCGTCGCTGCACGCACTCGGAGACACGAAAAATCGATCGTCTGTTGTTCGATTCGACACTTATTGCGCTCAATCGCGAGGAATTCGCTTCTCGAACGAGCAAAAACACACGAGAAACACGATGACTTGCGAGCTTGCACGTAATGGCGTCGGGACATTTCGGCCAAGCGTCGGCCGTCGGGAAATTTCGGCCACCCGTCGGCCGTCGGCGAATATCGACGAACGCATCGATCGC